>NC_069508.1:168361489-168543989 GCF_027579735.1 Bombina bombina | reverse complement strand
ATGTGTAATTAACCTGTTTTGTTCCAAAACCACAGAGATATGTGTGTATTTTTCTGTAAAGGATTTTAACAGGAGCATAATCTGTATAGTTGGCCTGTGTGTTTATTGGGTTATTGATTTTGTTACCTTTTATTAGTGTAAAAGTGATTATTATTAATAGTTAAACTTTAACTGATTCACTTTAACTGTTTGGGGGCTAGATAATGAGTGCAGAACAATTTAGCACTCCAGCTTGCGCGTTAACTTCACTAGACAGAGTCTTTTTGCACATGTCGGGTTGCAATTGTATTACAGTTTAACCCCTTAATGACCGGACCATTTTTCAATTTTCTTACCCTTAATGACAATGGCTATTTTTACATTTCTGCTGTGTTTGTGTTTAGCTGTAATTTCCCTCTTACTCATTTACTGTACCCACACATATTATATACCGTTTTTCTCGTCATTAAATGGACTTTCTAAAGATACCATTATTTTCATCATATCTTATAATTTACTAAAAAAAAAAAATGATAAAATATGAGGAAAAAATGGAAAAAAACACACTTTTTCTAACTTTGACCCCCAAAATCTGTTACACATCTACAATCACCAAAAAACACCCATGCTAAATAGCTTATAAATTTTGTCCTGAGTTTAGAAATACCCAATGTTTACACGTTCTTTGCTTTTTTTGCAATTTATGGGGCAATAAATACAAGTAGCACTTTGCTATTTCCAAACCACTTTTTTTTCAAAATTAGCGCTAGTTACATTGGAACACTGATATCTGTCAGGAATATCTGAATATCCCTTGACATGTATATATTTTGTTTTAGAAGACATCCCAAAGTATTGATCTAGGCCCATTTTGGTATATTTCATGCCACCATTTCACTGCCAAATGCGATAAAAAAAAAAAAAAAGTTCACTTTTTCACAAATTTTGTCACAAACTTTAGGTTTCCCACTGAAATTATTTACAAACAGCTTCTGCAATTATGGCACAAATGGTTGTAAATGCTTCTCTGGGATCCCCTTTTTCAGAAATAACAGACTTATATGGCTTTGTGGTTGCTTTTTGGTAATTAGAAGGCCGCTAAATGCCGCTGCGCACCACACGTGTATTATGTCCAGGAGTGAAGGGGTTAATTAGGGAGCTTGTAGGGTTAATTTTAGCTTTAGTGTAGTGTAGTAGACAACCCCAAGTATTGATCTAGGCCCATTTTGGTATATTTTATGCCACCATTTTACCGCCAAATGCGAGCAAATAAAAAAAAAAAACTTTACATTTTTCACAATTTTAGGTTTCTCACTGAATTTATTGTGCTATTATGGCAGAAATTGTTGTAAAAGCTTCTCTGGGATCCCCTTTGTTCAGAAATAGCAGATTTATATGGCTTTGGCGTTGCTTTTTGGTAATTAGAAGGCCGCTAAATGCTGCTGCGCACCACACGTGAATTATGCCCAGCAGTGAAGGGGTTAAATTAGGTAGCTTGTAGGGAGCTTGCAGGGTTAATTTTAGAGATCAGCCTCCCACCTGACACATCCCACCCCCTGATCCCTCCCAAACAGCTCTCTTCCCTCCCCCACCCCACAATTGTTACCGCCATCTTAAGTACTGGCAGAAAGTCTGCCAGTACTAAATAAAAGTTTTTTTTTTTTTTTAAATAAAAATTATAAAATATTTTAGTTGTGATGGACCCCTGCCTTAGCATCAACCTCCCTGATCCCCCCTCCAGCTCTCTAACCCTCTCCCCTACCTAATTACCGCCATCTTGGGTACTGGCAGCTGTCTGCCAGTACCCAGTTTGGCCCCACAAACCAAACTATTTTAATGAGTGGCTCTCTCTGCATCGGAGGCTTGTAAAGGGGTATTGCAGGATGCCTCCATATCGAGGCATCACTGCAATACCCTCAGAGCTGCTGGAAGTGATTGTGATCACTTCCAGCACTCTGTTAGACAACTGACGTACCAGGTACGTCTATTGTCATTAACTGTTAGTTTTTGCATGACGTACCTGGTACGTCAGTTGTCATTAAGGGGTTAAATTGTGTGCAAGCTAAAGCCCAAGGCACAAAGAACTGAACTTTGAATATTGATAACACGTTAATGTATTCCCCCATTGACTACAATAGAGCGTGAAAACAGCAAAAAACACTCATACTCGTGCGCTAACCCGATCACGTTTAACCAAGTGCGCTAACTCGACATGAAATATTAATATTTCCCATTCCAAGGTTTTTGGTAACGCTTATATTATATATATATATATATATATATATTAATATACAATATATATATATATATATATATAAATATACAATATATATATATATATATATATATGATATATATATATATATGTATATATATATATATATATATATATATATATTATATGTGATTATAATTAGGTATAGATATATACAGATATATATAGGAATACATATTTAAAAATACTTACGGCTAGATTATGAGTTTTGCGTTAGGGTAAAAAAAGCAGCGTTAACAGGTCCTAACGCTGCTTTTTTACGCCCACTGCTATTACAAGTCTTGAAGGTTTATGGTCACCGCACACTTTTTTGGCCTTACCGCACACTGACTTGCGTAAACTTTGTAAAGTCTATTTTCAATGGGACTTCCATAGCGCCGGTATTACGAGTCTGTCCTGGGAGGCCAAAAAGTTAGCGGTACACCCTACCCCGTCAAGAGTCCTAACGCATTTAAAAGACAGTAGTTAATAGTTTTATGGTACAACGCCGTAAAATAAAACTCATAACTAAAGTGCTAAAAAGTACACTAACACCCATAAACTACCTATTAACCCCTAAACCGAGGCCCTCCCGCATCGCAAACACTATAATACATTTTTTAACCCCTAATCAGCCACTCCGGACATCGCCGCAACTATAATAAACATATTAACCCCTAAACCGCCGCACTCCCGCCTCACAAACATTATTTAAATATTATTAACCCCTAATCTGCCGTCCCTAACTTTGCCGCCACCTACCGCTACATTTATTAACCCCTAATCTGCCGCCCCCAACGTCGTTGCCACTATATTAAATGTATTAACCCCTAAATCTAAGTCTAACCCTAACCCTAACACCCCCTAACTTAAATATAATTTAAATACATCTAAATAAAAATTACTACAATTAACTAAATTATTCCTATTTAAAACTAAATACTTACCTATAAAATAAACCCTAAGCTAGCTACAATATAACTAATAGTTATATTGTATCTAGCTTAGGGTTTATTTTAATTTTACAGGCAAGTTTGCATTTATTTTAACTAGGTAGAATAGTTATTAAATAGCTATTAATTATTTAATAACTACCTAGCTAAAATAAATACAAAAGTACCTGTGAAATAAAACCTAACCTAAGTTACAATAACACCAAACACTACACTATAATTAAATAAATTAACTAAATTAAATACAATTACCTAAATTAAATTAAATTAGCTAAAGTTAAAAAAAACCAAACACTAAATTACAGAAAATAATAAACAATTTACAGATATTTAAACTAAGTACACCTAATCTAATAGCCCTATCAAAATAAAAAAAGCCCCCCCAAAATAAAAAAAACCTCTAGCCTAAACTAAACTACCAATAGCCCTTAAAAGGGCCTTTTGCGAGGCATTGCCCCAAAGAAATCAGCTCTTTTACCTGTAAAAAAAAATACAAACAACCCCCCAACAGTAAAACCCACCACCCACACAACTAACCCCCAAATAAAATACTATCTAAAAAAAACTAAGCTCCCCATTTCATGAAAAGGGCATTTGGATTGTATTTGGATACAGTTCTGAAGACCCAACATCCATCCTCAAGGAAGCGACAAAAGTCTTCATCCAACCAGGCCGAAGTCCTCAACGAAGCCGGGAGAAGTCTTCATCTAAGCCAGGCGAAGTGGTCCTCCAGACGGGCAGAAGTCTTCATCCAGACGGCATCTTCTATCTTCATCCATCCGACGCGGAGCATCCTCTTCAAAGGACAGCTTCTTACTGAATGACGGTTCCTTTAAGTGACGTCATCCAAGATGGCGTCCCTTAGATTCCGATTGGCTGATAGAATTCTATTAACCAATTGGAATTAAGGTAGAAAAAATCCTATTGGCTGATGCAATCAGTCAATAGGATTGAGCTTGCATTCTATTGGCTGATTGGAACAGCCAATAGAATGCAAGCTCAATCCTATTGGCTGACTGGATCAGCCAATAGGATTGAACTTCAATCCTTTTGGCTGATTGCATCAGCCAATAGGATTTTTTCTACCTTGATTCCGATCAGCCAATCAGAATCTAAGAGATGCCATCTTGGATGTCATCACTTAAAGGAACCGTCATTCAGTAAGAAGCCGTCGTTTGAAGAGGATGCTCCATGCCGGATGTCTTGAAGATGGAGCCGCTCCACGTCGGAGGGATGATGATAGAAGATACCGTCTGGATGAAGACTTCTGCCTATCTGGAGGACCACTTCACCTGGCTTGGATGAAGACTTCTCCCGGCTTGGTTGAGGACTTCGGCCCGGTTGGGTGAAGACTTCTGCCGCTTCCTTGAGGATGGATGTTGGGTCTTCAGAACTGTAAGTCAATCTGCAGGGGGTTAGTGTTAGGTTTTTTGAAGGGTGTATTGGGTGGGTTTTATTTTTTAGATTAGGGTTCAAGCCGCAAAAGAGCTAACTGCCCTTTTAAGGGCAATGTCCATCCAAATGCCCTTTTCAGGGCAATGGGGAGCTTAGTTTTTTTAGATAGTATTTTATTTGGGGGGTTGGTTGTGTGGGTGGTGGGTTTTACTGTTGGCGGGGTTGTTTGTATTTTTTTTTACAGGTAAAAGAGCTGATTACTTTGGGGCAACGCCCCACAAAAGACCCTTTTAAGGGCTATTGGTAGTTTAGTTTAGGCTAGGTTTTTTTTTAATTTTGGGGGGCTTTTTATTTTGATAGGGCTATTAGATTAGGTGTAATTAGTTTAAATATCTGTAATTTGTTTATTATTTTCTGTAATTTAGTGGGGGGGGTTTTGTACTTTAGCTAATAATAATTTAATTTAGGTAATTGTATTTAATTTATTTAATTGTAGTGTAAGGTTAGGTGTTATAGTAACTTAGGTTAGATTTTATTTTACAGGTACTTTTGACTTTATTTTAGCTAGGTAGTTATTAAATAGTTAATAACTATTTAATAACTATTCTACCTAGTTAAAATAAATACAAACTTGCCTGTGAAATAAAAATAAACCCTAAGCTAGCTACAATTTAACTATTAGTTATATTGTAGCTAGCTTAGGGTTTATTTTATAGCTAAGAATTTAGTTTTAAATAGGAATAATTTAGTTAATTATAGTAATTTTATTTTGATGTATTTAAATTATATTTAAGTTAGGGGGTATTAGGGTTAGACTTAGGTTTAGGGGTTAATACATTTATTATAGTGGCGGCGACGTTGGGGGCGGAAGATTAGGGGTTAATAAGTGTAGGTAGGTTGCAGCGACATTGGGGGTGGCAGATTAGGGGTTAATAAATATAATGTAGGTGGCGGCGATGTTGGGGGCAGCAGATTAGGGGTTCATAACTATAATGATAGGTGGCAGCGGTGTCCGGAGCGGCAGATAATGCAGGTGTCAGCGATGTCGGGGACGGCAGATTAGGGGTTAATAAGTGTATGATTAGGGGTGTTTAGACTCGGGGTTCATGTTAGGGTGTTAGGTGTAAACAAAAAATGTGTTTCCCCATAGGAATCAATGGGGCTGCGTTACTGAGTTTTACGCTGCTTCTTTGCAGATGTTAGACTTTTTCTCAGCCGGCTCTCCCCGTTGATTCCTATGGGGAAATTGTGCACAAGCACGTACGACCAGCTCACCGCTGACTTAAGCAGCACTGGTATTGGAGTGCGGTAAGGAGCAACATTTCGCTCAACGCTCACTTCTTGCCTTTTAACGCTGGGTTTGTAAAAACCCGTAATACCAGCGCTGCAGGTAAGTGAGCGGTGAGAGAAAACTGCTTGTTAGCACCGCACAGCTCAAAACGAAAAACTCGTAATCTAGCCGTTAGATACTTGCAAATTCTCCTATGTGAAGATCATTGGAATGTATAATATTTACAGTACAAACACAGTTAAACACTTTATTAAATATAAATATTGCAAAAATATGATTTTTCATGTTTTCAGCTAGTTGACTGCAAAGGGCTCCAATGCACCTATATATATATTGATTCAAAGAGAGCACTCTCACTTCCAAAGTATTAAATGCCAGGGTGCTAGCAGATATGTATATAAATGAAGGAAAGCACTCTCTGGTCTTTTAGTGAATATTTAATAAATCAAGCGTGACGTTTCGGGGACACACTCCCCTTCCACATATGTATTTATGTGTTTATATGTGTATATACTGTATGTCTGTATATACATATATAATCATATAAATACATCTGTAAATACATATAAACACCTGAGACCTCATATCTTTGAGCCTTTTTAATGCATTTTTTTACAAATATTTTTATTAGATAGTGTTATTATGAGTGTAACTGTGCTTTTAAATGTATTTTTGATGTGTTTTTGTGACACTTTTTTTACTCTCGTGTAACAGTTAACCAGAGCTCTGACGTCAATCTAACCTGAAGATTTTAAATAGCGATAGTGCTCTCTCGATCACATTTACTTTCAACCCGTAATACACATGCTACAATATCGTTCGCTCACAATTAGCAGTTAGCGTGCACTCATAATCAAGCCCTGAGTGGGGAGCTTTTGTTTCTGCTGACATTGCTTCTTAACGCTATCCAAAAAGGTTTGGTAATTTTTTGGGGGTATTTGTAATAATTTGAAATAGAGTTTTCTGGGAGTAAGTGTTGGGAATTTGGATTTTGATCAGTAAAGCAGTGATTTTTAACTAAACTGAGATTGCCAATAAATGGGTTAATCACAACCCTGAATGCTCGTGACTAAACATTTGATAATCCTCTTTTTGGCATTTGGGTATTTTTATTTGTACAATATTGCACTAGATTTTATCGTTAGGTCACGACTGCAAGTTAGGACTTGTTATACACGTTACTGAAGTTCATGGTGCCCATTTATCAAGCCCCAGATGGAGCTTGAGGGCCCGTGTTTCTGGCGAGCCTGCAGAAACAGCAGTTATGAAGCAGCAGTCTAAAGACCGCTGCTCCATAACCTGTCCGCCTGCTCTGAGCAGGCGGACAGACATCGCTGTAATTCAACCCGATCGAGTACAATCGTGTTGATTGACAACCCCCTGCTGGTGGCCGATTGGCCGCAAATCTGCAGGGAGCGGCGTTGCACTAGCAGCTCACAAGAGCTGCTGATGCAATGCTGAATACGGAGAGCGTATTGTTCTCCGCATTCAGCGAGGTCTGGCGGACCTGATCCACACTGTCGGATCAGGTCCACCAGACCTTTGATAAATATCCCCCTATCTGTTGGATTTATTTAGAATTATAAATGGTACACCGTCACAATGGAAGTTAACACCTCAGAATCACTAACACAACATAGATTTTTTTCATTTTGTTTCTTTTTGAGTGCACAATTTGTTATTTTATGGACTATTTTTCTTACTATTAGCGCATATATATCCATTTGTTGCATTTTACCACCTGTTTTTTTAGATTATTGCTTAATAAATACATTGGGGTAGATTTATCAATCAGCGGATGATGCTTTCTATGCCTGAAGTTACAGGATCGCCTGTAACGTAAGTTAAGAAGCAGCGGTCGTAAGACTGCAATTATCCCGATCCGATACTATCGGGATGATTGGCACCTCCTGCTAGCAGCCAATTGGCCGTGAATGTGCAGGAGGCACAAGAAATGCTTCTGCAATGTTAAATGCTGACAGCATATGCTGTGGGCATTTAGCGATGTCGGGCAGATATGATTTGCTACAGCCTGGCACTTGTTAATTCGACCCCTATACATTTATGTACTTGTATTTAGTGTATATATTTATGTATCTACACTTTTGTCTATTTAGTGATGCCTTTGATATTTGTATCTCTAAGATTTGATTAGGATTAGTGCTTCAATATTACGTATCTATGGGAAAGTTTTTTTTCCTCATAGTATTAAGGGACATAAAACAAGTTGGTATAGATAAAAAATATAATAATATGAACTTTAATTACTTTACCTGCAAATTTATACTGCATTGTCTCTCCATTAATCCTTTTTTTTTAAGTTTCCGAATTGTACAGCTCTAACTCCCCCTACAAATTTCCTTCTATGGCTGTATCTATATTCACCTTTGCTATGGTAGAATGCAAGACTTTAACACTCATTATCTGCTGGAGCATGCCTAGAAGCTAATAAGCGGCTGTGAACTCAATTGAAATATGATGTCTGTGTTTCTGAAGCTAAACACTGATAAGGGGGTGGTGGTGGAGCAGATTACTCCAGACAGCATGGCTATGTAAGTACTTTTGCTTATTTTTTAAGTTATGATTTTAAAATACTTGCCAGCAATTTTTAAATAGTTTTTTTATGTAAACTATTTTTTACTTAATTATCCTTTTAGGATATGCACAGATCTTATTATGTTTTATGGCACTTTAAGTTTAGAGTGGACAGTTTGATTTTTATTGTTATTTAAATTAGAAACTGTCCCATGTGGGAAAAAAACAAAAACTGTTTTATCTGTAATTCAAACAATGGTAAAAACTAAACATCTTGCTTGTCTACACTCAGAACAAAGGTAACTTTGTGTTTTTCACATTTTTTACAGATGGGACAGTTTTTGTTTTTCATTGTTTTATAGTGACAATTTGCTCTCCCCATTGTCAGACAGGACAGTTTGGTTTTAGTTACTGTTTCGAGTGCAGATGAGACTGTTTTTTTTTTACTCTTTGTTTCACATACAGACAGGACAGTTTATATTTTACTCATTGCTAGAAGTACAGACGGGACCGTTTATATTTTACTCATTGTTAGCAGAACAGACAGGACAGTTTATATTTTACTCATTGCTAGAAGTACAGACGGGACCGTTTATATTTTACTCATTGTTAGCAGAACAGACAGGACAGTTTATATTTTACTCATTGCTAGAAGTACAGACGGGACCGTTTATATTTTACTCATTGTTAGCAGAACAGACAGGACAGTTTATATTTTACTCATTGCTAGAAGTACAGACGGGACCATTTATATTTTTACTCATTGTTAGCAGAACAGACAGGACAGTTTATATTTTACTCATTGTTAGAAATACAGACAGGACAGTTTATATTTTACTCATTGCTAGAAGTACAGACGGGACCGTTTATATTTTACTCATTGTTAGCAGAACAGACAGGACAGTTTTTGTTTTACTTATTGCTAGAAGTACAGACAGGACCGTTTATATTTTACTCATTGTTAGAAGTACAGACAGGACAGTTTATATTTTACTCATTGTTAGAAGTACAGACAGGACAGTTTATATTTTACTCATTGTTAGAAGTACAGACAGGACAGTTTTTGTTTTACTTATTGCTAGAAGTACAGACAGGACAGTTTATATTTTACTCATTGTTAGAAGTACAGACGGGACAGTTTATATTTTACTCATTGTTAGAAGTACAGACAGGACAGTTTATATTTTACTCATTGTTAGAGGTACAGACAGGACAGTTTATATTTTACTCATTGTTAGAAGTACAGACAGGACAGTTTATATTTTACTCATTGTTAGAAGTACAGACGGGACAGTTTATATTTTACTCATTGTTAGAAGTACAGATGGGACAGTTTATATTTTACTCATTGTTAGAAGTACAGACGGGGCAGTTTTTGTTTTACTCATTGTTAAAAGAACAGATGGGACAGTTTTTGTTTTACTCATTGTTAGAAGTACAGACGGGACAGTTTTTGTTTTACTCATTGTTAGAAGTACAGATGGGACAGTTTATGTTTTACTCATTGTTAGAAGTACAGACAGGACAGTTTATATTTTACTCATTGTTAGAAGTACAGACGGGACAGTTTTTGTTTTACTCATTGTTAGAAGTACAGGCAGGACAGTTTATATTTTACTCATTGTTAGAAGTACAGACGGGACCGTTTATATTTTACTCATTGTTAGAAGTACAGACAGGATAGTTTACATTTTACTCATTGTTAGAAGTACAGACAGGACAGTTTATATTTTACTCATTGTTAGAAGTACAGACGGGACAGTTTTTGTTTTACTCATTGTTAGAAGTACAGACAGGACAGTTTTTGTTTTACTCATTGTTAGAAGTACAGACAGGACAGTTTTTGTTTTACTCATTGTTAGAAGTACAGACAGGACAGTTTATATTTTACTCATTGTTAGAGGTACAGACAGGACAGTTTATATTTTACTCATTGTTAGAAGTACAGACAGGACAGTTTATATTTTACTCATTGTTAGAAGTACAGACAGGACAGTTTATATTTTACTCATTGTTAGAAGTACAGACAGGACAGTTTATATTTTACTCATTGTTAGAAGTACAGACGGGACAGTTTTTGTTTTACTCATTGTTAGATGTACAGATGGGACAGTTTATATTTTACTCATTGTTAGAAGTACAGACAGGACAGTTTATATTTTACTTATTGTTAGAAGTACAGACGGGACAGTTTTTGTTTTACTCATTGTTAGAAGTACAGATGGGACAGTTTATGTTTTACTCATTGTTAGAAGTACAGACAGGACAGTTTATATTTTACTCATTGTTAGAAGTACAGACGGGACAGTTTTTGTTTTACTCATTGTTAGAAGTACAGGCAGGACAGTTTATATTTTACTCATTGTTAGAAGTACAGACGGGACCGTTTATATTTTACTCATTGTTAGAAGTACAGACAGGATAGTTTATATTTTACTCATTGTTAGAAGTACCGACAGGACAGTTTATATTGTACTCATTGTTAGAAGTACAGACGGGACAGTTTTTGTTTTACTCATTGTTAGAAGTACAGACAGGACAGTTTTTGTTTTACTCATTGTTAGAAGTACAGACAGGACAGTTTTTGTTTTACTCATTGTTAGAAGTACAGACAGGACAGTTTATATTTTACTCATTGTTAGAGGTACAGACAGGACAGTTTATATTTTACTCATTGTTAGAAGTACAGACAGGACAGTTTATATTTTACTCATTGTTAGAAGTACAGACAGGACAGTTTATATTTTACTCATTGTTAGAAGTACAGACAGGACAGTTTATATTTTACTCATTGTTAGAAGTACAGACGGGACAGTTTTTGTTTTACTCATTGTTAGATGTACAGATGGGACAGTTTAAATTTTACTCATTGTTAGAAGTACAGACAGGACAGTTTATATTTTACTCATTGTTAGAAGTACAGACGGGACAGTTTTTGTTTTACTCATTGTTAGAAGTACAGACAGGACAGTTTATATTTTACTCATTGTTAGAAGTACAGACGGGACCGTTTATATTTTACTCATTGTTAGAAGTACAGACAGGATAGTTTATATTTTACTCATTGTTAGAAGTACAGACGGGACCGTTTATATTTTACTCATTGTTAGAAGAACAGACAGGACAGTTTATATTTTACTCATTGTTAGAAGTACAGACAGGGCAGTTTATATTTTACTCATTGTTAGAAGTACAGACAGGACAGTTTATATTTTACTCATTGTTAGAAGTACAGACGGGACAGTTTATATTTTACTCATTGTTAGAAGTACAGACAGGACAGTTTTTGTTTTACTCATTGTTAGAAGTACAGACGGGACAGTTTTTGTTTTACTCATTGTTAGAAGTACAGACGGGACAGTTTATATTTTACTCATTGCTTGAAGTACAGACAGGACAGTTTTTGTTTTACTCTTTGTTAGAAGTACAGACGGGACAGTTTTTGTTTTACTTATTGCTAGAAGTACAGACGGGAAGTTTTTGTTTTAGTCTTTGTTAGAAGTAAAGATGGGACAGTTTATATTTTACTCATTGTTAGAAGTACAGACAGGACAGTTTTTGTTTTACTCTTTGTTAGAAGTACAGACAGGACAGTTTTTGTTTTACTCATTGTTAGAAGTACAGACAGGACAGTTTTTGTTTTACTCATTGTTAGAAGTACAGACAGGACAGTTTTTGTTTTACTCATTGTTAGAAGTACAGACAGGACAGTTTTTGTTTTACTCATTGTTAGAAGTACAGACAGGACAGTATATATTTTACTCATTGTTAGAAGTACAGACGGGACAGTTTATATTTTACTCATTGTTAGAAGTACAGACGGGGCAGTTTTTGTTTTACTCATTGTTAAAAGAACAGATGGGACAGTTTTTGTTTTACTCATTGTTAGAAGTACAGACGGGACAGTTTTTGTTTTACTCATTGTTAGAAGTACAGACGGGACAGTTTATATTTTACTCATTGCTTGAAGTACAGACAGGACAGTTTTTGTTTTACTCTTTGTTAGAAGTACAGACGGGACAGTTTTTGTTTTACTTATTGCTAGAAGTACAGACGGGAAGTTTTTGTTTTAGTCTTTGTTAGAAGTAAAGATGGGACAGTTTATATTTTACTCATTGTTAGAAGTACAGACGGGACAGCTTTTGTTTTACTCTTTGTTAGAAGTACAGACAGGACAGTTTTTGTTTTACTCATTGTTAGAAGTACAGACAGGACAGTTTTTGTTTTACTCATTGTTAGAAGTACAGACAGGACAGTTTTTGTTTTACTCATTGTTAGAAGTACAGACAGGACAGTTTTTGTTTTACTCATTGTTAGAAGTACAGACAGGACAGTTTATATTTTACTCATTGTTAGAAGTACAGACGGGACAGTTTATATTTTACTCATTGTTAGAAGTACAGACAGGGCAGTTTTTGTTTTACTCATTGTTAAAAGAACAGATGGGACAGTTTTTGTTTTACTCATTGTTAGAAGTACAGATGGGACAGTTTTTGTTTAACTCGTTAGAAGTACAGGCGGGACAGTTTTTGTTTTACTCATTGTTAGAGGTACAGACGGGACAGTTTTTGTTTTACTCATTGTTAGAGGTACAAACAGGACAGTTTTTGTTTTACTCATTGTTAGAAGTACAGACGGGACAGTTTTTGTTTTACTCATTGTTAGAGGTACAAACAGGACAGTTTTTGTCTTACTCATTGTTAGAAGTACAGACGGGACAGTTTTTGTTTTACTCATTGTTAGAAGTACAAACAGGACAGTTTTTGATTTACTCATTGTTAGAGGTACAGACGGGAC
Organism: Bombina bombina; assembly: GCF_027579735.1. Lineage (NCBI taxonomy): Eukaryota > Metazoa > Chordata > Amphibia > Anura > Bombinatoridae > Bombina > Bombina bombina. Next base: position 168,530,785 of record NC_069508.1, on the reverse strand, counting down.
AGTTTTTGTTTTACTCATTGTTAGAGGTACAGACGGGACAGTTTTTGTTTTACTCATTGTTAGAGGTACAGACGGGACAGTTTTTGTTTTACTCATTGTTAGAGGTACAAACAGGACAGTTTTTGTCTTACTCATTGTTAGAAGTACAGACGGGACAGTTTTTGTTTTACTCATTGTTAGAAGAACAGACGGGACAGTTTTTGTTTTACTCATTGTTAGAGGTACAAACAGGACAGTTTTTGTTTTACTCATTGTTAGAAGTACAGACAGGGCAGTTTTTGTTTTACTCTTTGTTAAAAGAACAGATGGGACAGTTTTTGTTTTACTCTTTGTTAAAAGAACAGATGGGACAGTTTTAGTTTTACTGATTGTTAGAAGTACATAAGGGACAGTTTTTGTTTAAGTCATTGTTTGAAGTACAGGACGGACCATTTTTGTTTAACCTTGTGTCAGAAGTGCAGACAGAGGCCCCTATTTAACAAAGGTCTTGTGGACCTGATCCGACAGTGCGGATCAGGTCTGCAAGACCTTGCTGAATGCGGAGAGCAATACGCTCTCCTTATTCAGCATTGCACCAGAAGCTCACAAGAGCTGCTGGTGCAACGCCGCCCCCTGCAGACTCGCGGCCAATCGGCCGCCAGCAGGGAGGTGTCAATCAACCCGATCGTACTCGATCGGGTTGAATTGTGGCGATTCCTGTCCGCCTGCTCAGAGCAGGCGGACAGGGTTATGGAGCAGCGGTCTTTGTGACCACTACTTCATAACTGCTGTTTCTGGCGAGTCTGAAGACTCTCCAGAAACACGGGCCATCAAACTCCTTTCGGAGCTTGATAGATAGGCCCCAGAATGTTTTTTCCTTTTTGTGCTTCAGTCGCATCATCAAAGTTTTATCTCTGTTGTTTTTAGAAAACAATAAAATATATGTATTATTTTTTTTTCTTTTTACTAAATTAAATGTGAATGAAAAATGAGTTTTTTCTTATATATTAAATTGGATTGAACAGGTTTATAGGTTGTAGTGTAGGAAAGCATACACAGTCATTCAAATGTTACTGTTTTTTCATGGCTGATAGAACATTTGCAATTTTATTCAGTAATAACAAAAATTGATGTTTTTCACTTTGTGTTTTATTTTGAACAGGTTTGAACAATTAGTGCTCAGTTGTAGAAAAAGCTTGTCTTGGTACATGCCTTTGTGATTTGTTTTGGAACATTTTCATTTTACACGTCAGAACATCAAATGGAAAATAACACACAATGACTACTTTGTAAACCATAAAACAATCCTCACCAGCATCCCAGGGATTTGTGGTTTTGAATGTATCAAAAACAAACAATCTACTGAAGTATAAGGGTTCAATTTAACAATCTGTGGAGGCAGGTCAGACGCTTTTTTAGTAGCGGTTGATAAAGGACACCCAAAGATTTGGGTTGGTAATACTTAGCTAGCTGGACAGATAGCTCAGCATGCTAAGGCACTGTGGCTGAGCTCTGTAGCAACCCAAGGGTTGCAGATTTGATCCCCGGTGAGGTCCACTCAGCCTTACATCCTTCAGAGGTTGATAAAATGAGCAGTGCCTTGAGACCCTTACGGGTGATTAGCCGCGCTTTACAAGTACCCAATACAATACAGTTGTATTGTGCAGAACCTTAACACCTCTGAAGAATGATTCTTGTGACTGCTCATATAAGAAACATATAGGGCATGTACCTTGTGATGAATTAGTGAGAAAATATTTAAAGGGATACTAAAATGATGGGCACAACTACAATAGCATGATTATTTCTCAACATTGTGTTGTCTTTCTTCCTTTTCCTTTATCTCTCATCAAAACAATTATCCTCTCTCAAGCCCTTAAAGGTGCCAAATGTTGAAGCTCTGCAGCTTTGTACTTGGAGCCGCCATCTTGGAGCACAGATATTCTCACACTCTGTGACAGAACAGATGTGTATTTACATGTCAGAGAGGTTGTTGACTTTTTGACAACTGTATAATATGCTGCAGGTTTGCATGTACAATATAGTGCAGAAGTTTTACATGGTTTTTTTTTTTTGCATTGGATTTACAGCAGTGTATTATTCCTGATTTTCTAACTTTTAAACTATGTAAAAAATGCAGAAATATAAATGAGTGTTCACCTCTTCTGTAGCAGGGTGTGAGAATACCTAAGCTCCATAATGGCAACGTCTAGTAGGAAGAGGTGGAGCTTCAATATCTGACAACTTTAAGGTATAAAAAAAAATAGGAGGGTTATTGTGCAAAGTGCTGGTTGCACAGGAGAAAATACAATAACAGGGTGAGTAGCAACTAGCTTTTGTAGTTGTGCTCAGCAGTTTAATGTTCCTTTAAACCAAGTTCAATGATGTAAGCACAAGCACTGTAAAACACAGTGATGTGACTGTGTTTGGACTTAGCGCACATGAAGACGTGTCCCCTATAAAAACCCGGTCACGAAGGTGCAATCTCGTTTGAACAGATACCATTTTGCGAGGGAACAAGTTCACCCTTTACAGTTTCAGTACTGTTAAAATCCATTACAAAAAGATAATAGAAACTTGTCATTTGTTCTTGTTTTCAGATCACGCCAAACAGGAAACTGCTTTTAAAATCCATAAATGTAAATATTGTTAGAAATAATACTTTTAAAATATTAAAGGTGACAATAAAGTGATTAAGGAACCATATCCAGTATGTTCATCATGATTACATACAATTTACATTTAGATGGTTTAGCAGTGACGAGGACGGATTGGGATAATCTCACACAAGAACTTTACTATAACCTGAAGTATAGTTGCCACCTGTCCTAATTTCCATTTGTGCGTCTGGGTTTGAAGCTTAGTCAGACATGCAAATTTCCATATTTTGTTGAACATGTGGTGCAAATATAGTAGTACTGTTCTTACTGAGTGACAGCTCCTACATGATGCTTAGCTGTGGTGTGAGCGAGTGTGTCTTTGTGTTTGTCAGTGTCTTTGTGTGTGTGAATCTGTATGTGAAAGATTAAGTGTGGGTGAGAGATAAATGGGGCCAATTTATCAATGTCCGCCAGACATCGCTGAATGCCTACAGCATACGCTGTCAGCATTTAACATTGCACAAGCAATTCTGGTGAACTACTTGTGCAATGCCACCCCCTGCAGATTCTCAGCCAATCGGCCACTAACAGAGGGTGTTAATCAACCCGATCAGACACGTTCGGGTGGATTGCAGACTGCAGCCTCAGAAGAGGCGTATGAGTTAAGAGGCAGCGGTCTTAAGACTGCTGCTTCTTAACTCCTGTTTCAGGCGAGGCTGAAGGCTTGCACGGAAACAGATCGATTAGGGGCCATTCGGCCGTTGTTAAATCGGCCCAATAGAGTGTAGTCTGTGATCGTGTATGTGTTAGTCAGAGTGTGTGTGTTTGAGAGAGAGAGTGTAGTCTGTGAGTGTGTATGTGTTAGTAAGTGTGTGTGTTTGAGAGAGAGAGAGAGAGTGTAGTCTGTGAGAGTGTATGTGTTAGTGAGAGTGTGTGTGTGTGTGAGAGAGTGTAGTCTGTGAGTGTGTATGTGTTAGTGAGTGCGTGTGTGTGAGAGAGTGAGTGTAGTCTGTGAGAGTGTATGTGTTAGTAAAACTGTGTGTGTGAGAGAAAGTGTAGTCTGTGAGAGTGTATGTGTTAGTGAGGGTGTGTGTGAGAGTGTAGTCTGTGAGAGTGTGTGTGTTAGTGAGTGTGTGTGTGTGTGAGAGTGAGTGTAGTCTGTGAGAGTGTATGTGTTAGGGAAACTGTGTGTTTGGGTGTGTGTGAGAGAGAGTGTAGTCTGTGAGAGTGTATGTGTTAGTGAGAGTGTGTGTGAGAGTGTAGTCTGTGAGAGTGTGTGTGTTAGTGAGTGTGTGTGTGTGAGAGTGTAGTCTGTGAGAGTGTATGTGTTAGTAAGAGTATGTGTGTGTGAGAGAGAGGGAGAGAGTGTAGTCTGTGACAGTGTATGTGTTAGCGTATGTTAATGTGTTAGTGAGAGAATGTGTGTGTGTGTGAGTGAGAGAGAGAGTCTAGTCTGTGAGAGTGTATATGTTAGCAAGGGTGTGTGAGAGAGAGTGTAGTCTGTGAGTGTGAAAAAGTGAGTGTCTGTGTGTGCGAGAGAATGTGTGCTAATGAGAGTGTGTGTGTGTGAGATAGAGAGTGTTTGAGTGTGACTATTTATGTAAGAGTTTGTCTTTATTTTCTATTATACATAGGGGCCGATTTATCAATGTCTGGAGGACATGAGACGCTGTAGCGTATCATGTCCGCCAGACATTGCTGAATGCAGACAGCATACACTGTTGGCATTTAACACTGCACAAGCAGTTCTAGTGAACTGCTTGTGCAATGCTGCCCCATGCAATTTAGAGACCAATAGGCCGCTAGCAGGTGGTGTCAATCAACCCAATTGTATGCGATCGGGCGGATTGATATCCGCAGCCTCAGAGGCGGTGGAAGAGTTAAGGAGCAGTGGTCTTGAGATTCGGCCCTTGATAATTCGGCCCCATAGTGTGTACTCTACAAAACAGATTTTGCTGTGTTGTGCATGGGGCAAGAGTGTTCGGCCTGAGCTAAATGTGGCAACCCTAACTTTAGGAGATTAAGATTATGACCATAGGCACAAACCGACACCCAGAACGTATTCAAGGCATGTTGCCAGTGCTGGTATATTCACAAAGGAAGTAATGCTGCACGGTTAAAACTCAACAATTTTTATTTATAGCATGAAAACAAAAACTTTCCTCTTACAAGAGTTATAAGACTGGTCTGATACGTTTCAGCTCACACCTTCATCATAGATCTGTTGCTAGTGCTGTCAATCCTATTGGGAATTGGGTCAAAATGAACTGTTACAGAAGGAGCGTTCTGTAATGCAGAAAGATAGCAAGTCATTTATAGAACCATCTCATTATTTTGCATAAAAAGTATTTAACAAACAAAAAACATGGATGTTTATCTTAATACTAAATTCCAGGTTTGATGGCAAATCAAGTTAATTGAAAATAGGTATTGTCTTTTATTTTAACTTATTTATAAATATATCCAATCAATCACATGTGAAAATATTCAGCTAGAGACGTTTTTGTTCCTTTTCATTCTGAAGAGCTTACATCGGAATTATAAAAGAAACAGGATTTTTAAGTGGGTTTTTGCAAGGATTTTCACACACCCTTACAGAAGCAAAAAGTAATGCTGACAAATTGTTAGTAAAATATAAAAGCTAATTAATTCAATTTGTAAGCTGTTTTTTTCCTTATCTATTAATATCTCTTCAAGACTTGTGTGCAGTTAATATACTCATGTAATATTGAGGAGTGTATAATTAATATGTTTAAAACCTACAAACACCTAATTGCCACCAGAAATGAACATTTTTATAATGGTATTTAATGGTGTAGACAGTTTTTGTTTAACTCATTGGGGACGATTTATGAAGTGTCTGGCGGACATGATCCACTGTACCGATCATGTCCGTCCGACATCGCTAAATGCCGACATCATACGCTGTCGGCATTTATCATTGTACAAGCAGTTCTGGTGAACTGCTTGTGCAATGCCGCCCCCTGCAGACTCGCTGCCAATTGGCTGCTAGCAAGGGGTGTCAATCAACCCGATCATATGAGACTTGCTTGTGCAATGCCGCCCCCTGCAGATTTGCGGCCAATCAGACGCTAGCAGGGGGTGTCAATCAGCCCGATCGTATAGGATCAGACAGATTGATGTCCGGAGCCTCAGAGCAGGCAGACAAGATATGGAGCAGCAGTAATTAGACCGCTGCTTCATAACTACTTTTTCCAGCGTGCCTGAAGGCTCGTGCGGAAATAGGGGCATCAAGCTCCTTTCGGAGCTTGATAATTCGGCCCTAGAGAGTTCTGGATGTAAAGGAGAACTATCTACATTGCAAAATAATGCTCAAAAAAAGCTCACAAAGAATTGGAGAGATTCCTCTTCATACCAGCGAGTTTTTGATCTTCAGACTCTGTGAGAGAAGTTGTGGCCATTCACAGATCAGTGATAATGTTGTCTTTTTGACAAGTTTTATTGTTCTCTTCAGTACAGAGTGTGAGCTGTACATTTTTACAGTGGGTACATTGCTCTTTATTATTGCTGAGACCTTTTTATATTTGTTATGTTATTTGGGGAAAAAAAAAACATATTTGTAAAACTTCTGTTTTCTGTTGTGAAAGCTAACCCAAAGTGCATGAATAGCTGTCAGAAAGCAGTAGCATTATTAATCCGTGAAAGCTCCCTGCTTTTATCACAGGATGCCAACAATACGTGAGCTACAAGATGGCGGCGCCCAGTCTAAAGATGCAGAGCTTTACCAACAAGCTTCTGTAACGAGATAAAATAAGTGAATGGCTTTAACCCCTTAAGGACTGGGTATTTTAGACAAAAACTTGCCCAGAAGACAAGAGCATTTTTAGCATTTTTGCTATCACTCAATGTAAACAGAAATAGAGCCTAGTTTTTTTTTTATTTACCTATCAAAGCCCTTATGGACCAACAATTATTGGGTCATGACCTCCCGTTGCTAGGAGATAAATTTAGACATGTCATGTCCAGTGTTCCCTCTAAGGCCAGTTTTGTGAGCGGTCCAGCAGTGAAACTGTTAATAAGAGAATCATACCTTGCAGTCTGTATTGTGCAGTGTTTGCTAATTGCAGGGTGTGGTTCCTTAATTAACTGTTTTACTGCTGGGCTGCTTACAAAACTGACCTTAGAGGGAATACTGGTCATGTCAAACCCTAAGGGCAAATACCGCACGCAAAAAGGTGAGGAAGCCAACAATTATGAACCAGGAACTTACTGCAGAAAATATCTAATCAAATCCCGGCCTTTGTATAACTAAAGGAAGCCTAAGGAGCCATAGTACATCAGAACCACCACTAACCGCACCTGCAGCAAAGCCAAGAACAACAAAGTGGGATAGGAGAGAAAAAATCACAATAGACATTAGCGGAACAAAGAGGCTTAGAAAATTGCTGTCAGCTCTTAAATACCAGTGAGTAAAAAGCTCCCACCACACTGAAACATTGTTGCTAACATAACACATGCACACACCCTGTAAAACCTGCAGGGGTCAGGCACTTAGTGTTACTTCGTGCATACAAGCAGCATTGCGCTGTCTTTAGCAGAAATAACGTGTAGCGTGTGGGACACAAAAAATGAAAAAATGCTGCCTCCCTGCCCTAATAGATGTGATTCTTAATTGACTACAATTCCTGCACAGCCTGGGTTACCTTGACAACAAACTAGTCCCCTTAGTGAGGGCAGCTGAAACTTACTTTACTTGCACCGCTATGTTACATGTTGTTTTAGTTGCATAAAATAACTTTACTTAATAAGCTGTTTTAAAGGGCCAGTAAACCTAGAAAATAATGTTATATAATTCTGCACATAGTGCAGAATTATATAACATTATATTAGTGCTAGCTTTATATAACATAATATTGCCTGTGAATTTTTATTAAAAAAGAGTTTTTTTCAGGCCCGCTCTCTGTGCTCTACTGAGCTGGTCTGGTTTTCCCTCTGAGTGCATCTGGGCAGTTGTCTAGTCACAGCCTGGCCGACCGCGCCATTACACTCAATGTAACTCGCTCCTGCTCTGTCTGACAGCGGGAGCGAGCTACATTGAGTGTAATGGCGCGGTCGGGTCGGGCTGTGACTAGACAGTTGTCCAGATGCGCTCAGAGGGTAAACCAGACCCGCTCAGTAGAGCACAGAGGGCGGGTCTGAAAAACTCTCTTTTTTAATAAAAATTCACAGGCAATATTATGTTATATAAAGCTAGCACTAATATACGCCTAGATTTAGAGTTCTGCGTTAGCCGTCAAAACCAGTGTTAGAGGCTCCTAACGCTGGTTTTGGGCTACCGCTGGTATTTAGAGTCGTGTAGGTAAGGGTCTAACGCTCACTTTCCAGCCGCGACTTTTCCATACCGCAGATCCCCTTACGCAATTTGCGTATCCTATCTTTTCAATGGGATCTTCCTAACGCCGGTATTTAGAGTTTTGGCTGAAGTGAGCGTTAGAAATCTAACGTCAAAACTCCAGCCACAGAAAAAAGTCAGGAGTTAAGAGCTTTCTGGGCTAACGCCGGTTCATAAAGCTCTTAACTACTGTGCTCTAAAGTACACTAACACCCATAAACTACCTATGCACCCCTAAACCGAGGTCCCCCCACATCGCCGCCACTCTATTAAATTTTTTTAACCCCTAATCTGCCGACCGCACACCGCCGCAACCTACATTATCCCTATGTACCCCTAATCTGCTGCCCCTAACACCGCCGACCCCTATATTATATTTATTAACCCCTAATCTGCCCCCCACAACGTCGCCGCCAGCTACCTACAATAATTAACCCCTAATCTTCCGACCGGACCTCACCGCTACTATAATAAAGTTATTAACCCCTAATCCGCCTCACTCCCGCCTCAATAACCCTATAATAAATAGTATTAACCCCTAATCTGCCCTCCCTAACATCACCGACACCTAACTTCAAGTATTAACCCCTAATCTGCCGACCGGACCTCACCGCTACTCTATTAAATTTATTAACCCCTAAAGCTAAGTCTAACCCTAACACCCCCCTAAGTTAAATACAATTTTTATCTAACGAAATAAATTAACTCTTATTAAATTAATTAATCCTATTTAAAGCTAAATACTTACCTGTAAAATAAACCCTAATATAGCTACAATATAACGAATAATTATATTGTAGCTATTTTAGGATTAATATTTATTTTACAGGCAACTTTGTAATTATTTTAACCAGGTACAATAGCTATTAAATAGTTAATAACTATTTAATAGCTACCTAGTTAAAATAATTACAAAATTACCTGTAAAATAAATCCTAACCTAAGTTACAATTAAACACTACACTATCAATAAATTAATTACATAAAACACCAACAAATAAATACAATTAAATAAACTAACTAAAGTACAAAAAATAAAAAAAGAACTAAGTTACAAAAAATTAAAAAATAATTTACAAACATTAGCTAATTACACCTACTCTAAGCCCCCTAATAAAATAACAAAGACCCCCAAAATAAAAAAATGCCCTACAAAATAAAAAAGGGACGCCATCTTGGATTACGTCCCTTAAAGGAACCTTCATTCTGTGTTAGGACGTCGGAAGAAGAGGATGGATCCGCGCCAGAGGTCTTGAAGATGGAGCCGCTCGTCGTCGGATGGAAGAATATAGAAGATGCCGCTTGGATGAAGATGTCTACCGGTCCGGATCTCTTCTTCTGCCCGCATAGGATGAAGACTTCTGCCCGATGATGGACCTTTTCAGCGCCCGCTTGGATCAAGACTTCAGCCCGATGATGGACCTCTTCAGCCGGATGATGGATGTCTTCAGCCCCCGCTTGGGCTTGGATGAAGATTTCGGAGCCTCCTCTGGACCGATCGGTGATACCCGGCGTGGTGAAGATAAGGTAGGATGATCTTCAGGGGCTTAGTGTTAGGTTTATTTAAGGGTGGTTTGGGTTAGATTAGGGGTATGTGGGTGGTGGGTTGTAATGTTAGGGGGGTATTGTATGTTTTTTTTCACAGGCAAAAGAGCTTTTTTCTTTGGGGCATGCCCCGCAAAAGGCCCTTTTAAGGGCTGGTAAGGTAAAAGAGCTTTTCTATTTTAATTTTAGAATAGGGTAGGGCATTTTTTATTTTGGGGGGCTTTGTTATTTTATTAGGGGGCTTAGAGTAGGTGTAATTAGCTTAAAATTGTTGTAATATTTTTCTAATGTTTGTAAATTATTTTTTTATTTTTTGTAACTTAGTTCTTTTTTTATTTTTTGTACTTTAGTTAGTTTATTTAATTGTATTTATTTGTAGGTATTTTATGTAATTAATTTATTGATAGTGTAGTGTTAGGTTTAATTGTAACTTAGGTTAGGATTTATTTTACAGGTAATTTTGTAATTATTTTAACTAGGTAGCTATTAAATAGTTATTAACTATTTAATAGCTATTGTACCTGGTTAAAATAATTACAAAGTTGCCTGTAAAATAAATATTAATCCTAAAATAGCAACAATATAATTATTTGTTATATTGTAGCTATATTAGGGTTTATTTTACAGGTAAGTATTTAGCTTTAAATAGGATTAATTAATTTAATAAGAGTTAATTTATTTCGTTAGATAAAAATTATATTTAACTTAGGGGGATGTTAGGGTTAGACTTAGCTTTAGGGGTTAATAAATTTAATAGAGTAGCGGCGAGGTCCGGTCGGCAGATTAGGGGTTAATACTTGAAGTTAGGTGTCGGTGATGTTAGGGAGGGCAGATTAGGGGTTAATACTATTTATTATAGGGTTAGTGAGGCGGGAGTGAGGCGGATTTGGGGTTAATAACTTTATTATAGTAGTGGTGAGGTCCGGTCGGAAGATTAGGGGTTAATTATTGTAGGTTGCTGGCGGTGACGTTGTGGGGGGCAGATTAGGGGTTAATAAATATAATATAGGGGTCGGCGGTGTTAGGGGCAGCAGATTAGGGGTACATAGGGATAACATAGGTTGCGGCGGTGTACGGAGCGGCAGATTAGGGGTTAAAAAAATATGCAGGTGTCAGCGATAGCGGGGGTGGCAGATTAGAGGTTAATAAGTGTAAGGTTAGGGGTGTTTAGACTCGGGGTTCATGTGAGGGTGTTAGGTACAGACTTAGAAAGTGTTTCCCCATAGGAAACAATGGGGCTGCGTTAGGAGCTGAACGCTGCTTTTTTGCAGGTGTTAGTTTTTTTTTCAGCTCAAACTGCCCCATTGTTTCCTATGGGGGAATCGTGCACGAGCACGTTTTTGAAGCTGGCCGCATCCGTAAGCACCGCTGGTATTGAGAGTTGCAGTGGCGGTCAATTATGCTCTACGCTCCCTTTTTGGAGCCTAACGCAGCCCTTCTGTGAACTCTAGCGGTATTTAAAAGGTGCGGGGGGAAAAAAGCCAGCGTTAGCTACGCGGGTCGTTACCGACAAAACTCTAAATCTAGCCGATAATGTTATTATAATTATATAACATTATTTTCTAGGTTTACTGGCCCTTTAATTATGCTAAAGTAAGATAGGAAACTGCTGCCTTCTATATTACAAATAATATACAGTGCACAGTAAGTGACTTCTGGTGTACACAATAAACAGTGCACAGTAAGTGATTTCTGGTGTACACAATATACAGTGTACAGTAAGTTATTTCTGGTGTACACAATATACAGTGCACAGTAAGTAATGTCTTGTGTTCACAATATACAGTGCACAGTAAGTGATTTCCGGTGTACACAATATACAGTGCACAGTAAGTGATTTCTGGTGTACACAATATACAGTGCACAGTAAGTAATGTCTGGTGTACACAATATAAAGTGCACGGTAAGTGATTTCTGGTGTACACAATATACAGTGCACAGTAAGTAATATCTGGTGTACACAATATACAGTGCACAGTAAGTGATTTCCGGTGTACACAATATACAGTGCACAGTAAGTAATGTCTGGTGTACACAATATACAGTGCACAGTAAGTGATTTCCAGTGTACACAATATACAGTGCACAGTAAGTAATGTCTGGTGTACACAATATACAGTGCACAGTAAGTAATGTCTGGTGTCTGGTGTACACAATATACTGTGCACAGTAAGTAATGTCTGGTGTACACTATGGGGCTGAATGATCAAACTCCGAATGGAGCTTGATGCTCCTGTTTCCGCGGGAGCCTTCAGGCTCGCCGGAAACAGTAGTTATGAAGCAGCGGCCTAAAGACCGCTGCTTCATAACTTGTCCGCTGCCTCTGAGGCTGCGGTCTTCAATCTGCACAATCCTATACGATAGGGCTGATTGACACCCCCTGCTAGCAGCCGATTGCCCGTAAATCACTAGAACTGCTTGTGCAATGATAAATGCCACCAGCGTATGCTGTTGGCATTTATCGATGTGCGACAGACATGATATGCTACATTATATCATGTCCGCTCGCACTTTGGTAAATTGGCCCCTATATACTGTGCACAGCTAGTGTGTCTGGTATACACTATATTAGGGCCGGACTGGGACCAAAAAAAGGCCCGGGCATTTTAGGGGAAAGAGGCCCATTCCCCCCCCCCCCCCCCCCTCTGCTCACCATTTCTTATTTAACCGTATACCAAACATGGCAAGTATATAGCATATACAGTACATTTGTAAACAATTTTACAATTTACTTTTACTACTGGGAGCTAGCTAAACATATCTGGTGAGCCAATGAAAAGAGGGAAATATGCTCCCGAATCTACCTAGATATGCTTTTCAACAAAGAATACCAAACAAATAAAACTAATTATATAATAGAAGTAAATTGCAAATATTTTATAATTGCATGCTATAGCTGAATTGTAGAAGAAACAAAAAAGTTGGGTCTGAAAAAATATATGTAAAATAAGAATCTGGCATACAAACCCGCCAATCTCCCCTTAAAAAATAACTGCAAATTTCCAGTAGTCCACCGCACAATGAATGTCTCAAACCTATCCTGAAAACACACATATTCTAGTCTCTCCATATAGGACCCTAACTCTCTTATTCATAGAGAATCTCAGTTTCATCCTAATCATGGGTCATCCTTACATGTAAATATTTTATTCACATTCTAACTTTATTATGTTATAACCATGTCTCATCCTAATAGTATAAAAACTATTCAATGCAATGTGAGCAAGGAAAATCTCTCAGTCCCACACTAAGAAGAAAACTACTTACTTACCCAGCATGGTGCCTATTGAGTATTATAATTATTATTAATATTATTATAGCAAAGTATAGAGGAGCAACCAGAAACCTCAGGGCCCGAGTGCAAGAATCCATTAAGGGTCCCCACTTAAAAAACAAACAAAAAAAAACATTATTTTATTGTTAATATTTTTTATCTTCTTTTAAATACTGCTCTAAATCTGAGCCATACTAAAGTAAAACAAGAAAGTAACAAATATATATATTTAAAGTGAAATATTTATTAATAGTTAAAAATACCTTTTAGCTTTTGCACCAAAGTGTTGTGTAATCTATAAGCCAGCTACATGCAGCACCTATCTCACAGTAGAATTAGTTATAAGCAGTAGTGGTTTGTGTATAGCGGCGGGTGTCATGCGTCTACTTTTGTTGCTTGTTGTTATATGCTAAATGTTATACAAAGAGTAAGCAGAGAGTTAATGGAGGAAACAAAAGGAATTCCAATTTAAGGTAATAAGGTCGTGAAAGATGAGGTCCACAATCTATACCTCTGTACCCATAAGGTCAACTTCTTGCACTCACAAATAATATAAACTACAAAGAGCTCTGTTAGATCTTTGATGATTGGTTTCATAGACAAGCTGCAGCACACAAAATGCACAATTGATGCAAGCAAGCACTTGGGACAAATCTCATTTCAGTATAGGTAGGGATACCACAGGAAAAACCAGCTATTTCAAATGCATATATAAAAGTAAAGGGGCTATTTGTAATCAATTTACTACAGTGCAGCAGGTAACATGGATAATTGGAAACACATTAAAGGGGAGTGAAATTTAAAATACACTGTCCCTTTAACATTGACACACTTTATCTAAAGCTAACTGTTCTCAGAAGAGTAGATTAAACTAGTGGAACTTAGGTTTCAACATGGTGGTTCTCATTATGTTATAGAAAACAATGTACTTTATTGAAACTATAAAATACACCTGCATATGATTTTAATTTATTTAGGGTTAAATGTCCATTTAAAATAGCCCTGTTTGAATTAAATGGAAAAGAAACAATTTAGTCATCTCATAACTAAAAATAGTTTTGCAGTTGCCAGCCAGAGGGGGTATTGTAATAGAATGAAGAATGGAAAAAAGAATGTTATAGTGCATCTTCACTTCCCAATGATGAATAAATCTACATCTAATTTATTGCATAGATTCAGGCTAGCTTATTAAAAATGCTAACATTTACTATCACTTTAACTGGAATAAAATCTCATATGGTTACTAGATACAGGCTCAGCCCAGAGCTTGTACTGTTTTATAGAGACTAAATATGCACTGTAGAATATCTGCTAAAGAACACATGCCTGTCACCAAGATGTCATCGGCAGTCACTAACACGGAATCACTTCTTCAGGATAACATAGGAACTATAGTTTTGTCAAAAACATTTCAAAGGAAGGACTATATGTTTGTAGCAAAGGAGATTGGTTAAAACAGCATTCTTCTATTCTTGCATAGTTAACAGTGAAATTCTTATACTGCATTTGTATTCACATAACCTAGCACATGTCAAGCACTGAGTGTAAATTCATTGCCAAGTACAATAATGGAAGTTTGTGGTTGTGTTACTTTAGTAATTGTTATTTAACTGTATGAACTCGCCCTCACCCATTTTTTACTACCTTGACAATTTCTCCCATGCTGTTGCAGTCCATGCCAACGAAAGCAGTTCCTGCCGCCTTAGCTGATATGGGGTGGGCACCCAAAGCAGTTCCTGCCGCCTTAGCTGATATGGGGTGGGCACCCAAAGCAGTTCCTGCCACCTTAGCTGATATGGGGTGGGCAATGAAAGCAGTTCCTGCCACCTTAGCTGATATGGGGTGGGCACCCAAAGCAGTTCCTGTTGCCTTAGCTGATATGGGGTGGGCACCCAAAGCAGTTCCTGTCACCTTAGCTGATATGGGGTGGGCACCCAAAGCAGTTCCTGCCACCGTAGCTGATATGGGGTGGGCACCCAAAGCAGTTCCTGTCGCCTTAGCTGATATGGTGTGGGCACCCAAAGCAATTCCTGCTGCCTTAGCTAATATGGGGTGGGCACCCAAAGCAGTTCCTGCCGCCTTAGCTGATATGGGGTGGGCACTGAAAGCAGTTCCTGCCACCTTAGCTAATATGGGGTGGGCACCCAAAGCAGTTCCTGCCGCCTTAGCTGATATGGGGTGGGCACCCAAAGCAGTTCCTGTCGCCTTAGCTGATATGGGGTGGGCACCCAAAGCAGTTCCTGCCACCTTAGCTGATATGGGGTGGGCACCCAAAGCAGTTCCTGCTGCCTTAGCTGATATGTGGTGGGCAACCAAAGCAGTTGCTTCCGCCTTAGCTGATATGGGGTGGTGTCAGCATGCCTTGTGCAAATCCAACCTAAAGCTCCAGATAAGCTCAGTGCCGCTCACGTGATGTGCCACTCACTGAAGTGCCGTGCATGCCTATCAACCACCCCAAGCCAATGGTTTTCCTTTATGGTTGCTAAATTCAAACTCAAAGCCAGAACTCTGTGCTCCAAACAGAGCCTACATAAAGTGCCGCCCCTCTAATTCTGCCGTCCACGGCCCTATTCAAGTGTGCCAGGCCTGGGCCATACTATATACATTATTGGTCACTGTAACATAAATAAAATTTTGGGGCTAAGTAAAACATCCGGGCAGTGTAGGAAAAAAGGTCCTCTTTTGCTCACCTGGCCACAGTCTACCTGCTGAGTCTGGACACTGCAGCCTGCCTCGGTCAGTGCGGTCACTCAGTTCTGGATCGGTGGGTCACATGGGATGGGGCCGGGATGGGGCCGGGATGGCCCAGGCAGCCGCCGGCTGGCCAGCATCAGACTCAGATTCTCCACCAGTCTCCCTCCAACTTAGTACTCTCCAGCATGAAGTCCCAACTCCCGATGACAAGGTCTGACTGACAGCCTCTGAGTGTCACTTCACATGGACACGGCACGCGGCATCTGAGTAGTGCAGCCGCAAGCCATTTGTTGTCACTCAGGGTGCCAGCCTTGCTGCTCTGATCGGAGACAGATACTGTGTGCGGTGCGGCCGATAAGTGCAAGTAGTGCATGCAGCATGCTGATAGATGATTTATTCCGGCGGCTATACTCAGTGGTGCACACAATAATAAAAATAAACTTTGTTTACTCATAACACATATATATTAAAAAGAAATTGTGATTGTCAATTTTTTTAATGGGGGTCGGCATTGCTTTTGCACCAAAGTGTTGTGTAAAGAAATTGGCTCTTCACCTGTTTATAAATCTATAAGCCAGCTACATGCAGCACCTATCTCACAGTAGAATTAGTTATAAGCAGTAGTGGTTTGTGTATAGTGGGTGTCATGCGTCTACTTTTGTTGCTTGTTGTTGTTATATGCTAAATATTATACAAAGAGTAAGCAGAGAGTTAATGGAGGAAGACAAAAGGAATTCCAATTTAAGGTAATAAGGTTGTGAAAGATGAGGTCCACAATCTATACCTCTGCACCCATAAGGTCAACTTCTTGCACTCACAAATAATATAAACTACAAAGAGCTCTGTTAGATCTTTGATGATTGGTTTCATAGACAAGCTGCAGCACACAAAATGCACAATTGATGCAAGGAAGCACTTGGGACAAATCTCATTTCAGTATAGGTAGGGATACCACAGGAAAAACCAGCTATTTCAAATGCATATATAAAAGTAAAGGGGCTATTTGTAATCAATTTACTACATGGACACGGCACGCGGCATCTGTGTAGTGCAGCCGCAAGCCGGTTGTTGTCACTCAGGGTGCCAGCCTTTCTGCTCTGATCGGAGACAGGTACTGTGTGCGGTGCGGCCGATAAGTGCAAGTAGTGCATGCAGCATGCTGATAGATGATTTATTCCGGTGGCTATACTCAGTGGTGCACACAATAATAAAAATAAACTGTGTTCACTCATAACACATATATATTAAAAAGAAATTGTGATTGTCAATTTTTTTAATGGGGGTCGGCATTGTGGTGGGCGTGGCTAAACTACTGCACGGCCTACCGGGCATTTGTATGCCCGAAGTTCAGTCCGGGCCTGCACTATATACTATGCAGAACTAGTGTGTCTGCTATACACAATATACTCTGCACAGCTAGTGATATCTGGTGTACACAATGCACTACTGTGCACAGCTATTAATGTCTGGTGTGCACAATATACAGTGCACAGCTAGTGATGTCAGGTGTACACAATATACTGTGCCCAGCTAGTGATGTCTGGTATACACTATTGTGCAAAGCTAGTGATGTCTGGTATAAACTATATACAGTGCACAGCTAGTGATCTCAGGTATACATAATATTCTGTGCACAGCTAGGGATGTCTGGTGTACACTATATACAGTGCACAGCTAGTGATGTCTGGTATACACAGTATACTGTGCACAGCAAGTGATGTCTGGTGTACACAATATATTGTGCACAGCAAGTGATGTCTGGTGTACACAATATAATGTGCACAGCTAGTGATGTCTGGTATACACAATATACGGTGCACAGCTAGTGATGTCTTGTGTACACAATATACTGTGCACAGCTAGTGATGTCAGGTGTACACAATACACTGTGCACAACTAGTGATGTCTGGTATACACTTTATACTGTGCACAACTAGTGCCATCATAGCTAGTGATGTCTGGTATACACAATATACTGTGCACAGCTAGTGATATCTGGTTTACACTATATACTGTGCACAGCTTGTGTGTCTGGTATACACTATATACTGTATATAGCTAGTGATGTCAGGTATACACAATATACAGTGCACAACAAGTGATGTCTGAAGTGCACAATATACAGTGCACAGCTAGTGATGTCAGGTGCACACACTATACAGTGCACAGCAAGTGATGTCTGGTGTAAACAATATACAGTGCACAGCCTGTGATGTCAGGTGCACACACTATACTGTGCACAGCAAGGGATGTCAGGTGTACACAATATACTGTGCACAACTAGTGATGTCTGGTGTACACTTTATACAGTGCACAACTAGTGCCATCATAGCTAGTGATGTCTGGTATACACAATATACTGTGCACAGCTAGTGATATCTGGTTTACACTATATACTTTGCACAGCTTGTGTGTCTGGTATACACTATATACTGTACATTGCTAGTGATGTCAGGTATACACAATATACAGTGCACAACAAGTGATGTCTGAAGTGCACAATATACAGTACACAGCTAGTGATGTCAGGTGCACACACTATACTGTGCACAGCAAGTGATGTCTGGTGTAAACAATATACTGTGCACAGCTAGTGATGTCTAGTATACACAATATACTGTGAACAGTTAGTGATGTCTGGTGTACACAATATACTGTGCACAGGAAGTGATCTCTGGTGTACACAATATACTGTGCACAGCCAGTGATGTCTTGTGTACACAATATACTGTGCACAGCTAGTGATGTCAGGTGTACACAATATACTGTGCACAGCTAGTGATGTCTGGTGTACACAATATACCGTGCACAGCTAGTGATGTCTGGTGTACACAATACAATGTGCACAGCTAGTGATGTCTGGTATACACAATATACTGTGCACAGCTAGTGATATCTGGTTTACACTATATACTGTGCACAGCTAGTGTGTCTGGTATACACTATATACTGTACATAGCTAGTGTGTCTGGTATACACTATATACTGTACATAGCTAGTGATGTCTTGTGTACACAATATAATGTGCACAGCCAGTGATGTCTTGTGTACACAATATACTGTGCACAGCTAGTGATGTCTGGTGTACACAATATACTGTGCACAGCTAGTGATGTCTGGTATACACAATATACTGTGAACAGTTAGTGATGTCTGGTGTACACAATATACTTTGCACAGCTAGTGATGTCTGGTGTACACAATATACTGTGCACAGCTAGTGATGTCTGGTGTACACAATATACTGTGCACAGGAAGTGATGTCTGGTGTACACAATATACTGTGCACAGGAAGTGATGTCTGGTGTACACAATATACTGTGCAAAGCCAGTGATGTCTTGTGTACACAATATACTGTGCACAGCCAGTGATGTCAGGTGTACACAATATACTGTGCACAACAAGTGATATCTGATGTGCACAATATTCAGTGCACAGCTAGTGATGTCAGGTGCAAACACTATACTATGCACAGCAAGTGATGTCTGGTGTAAACAATATACTGTGCACAGTTAGTGGAAATGGAAGGCCCTCTAGTGGGTCTGTAGCAAAATTAAGGGACAAAGGACTTGAAGTCTGGACGGTTCTAGGTTACTACAATGTTGCAAGTAAGGGGGCGGGGGTTTCTACTCACTTTTAAAGGTTCTTGTTGCAGTAGATCCGGCCTCTTTGTTCCTGCGTCCAGACTTCAAGAAGAGCTTTGGTCCAGTGGCAAGATGAAGCGTGTGAAGAGGAAGTCTGTTCCACCGAAGAGATATGCAGAAGTGGTGCAGGAGGTTCCAGGGATGCAAGGCCCTGCAAAAGACATTGAAGAGTCAGGTTCTGAAGGGGTTATCCCTCCCTCCCCATGTGCTAGACCCCCTAATAAAACAAGGCCTGGTCTCAGGCCCACCGCTAGGAAGGGTGCCCAGGGGAAGGTAGGGGGTATGGGGTTTAAGCAGGGGCCTAGCACTCCGGTCTCCCACGCCCCAGGCTTACTAGGGGTTTCATCTTAGGACAGGCAGGCTCACACTCTCACTAGGCCCACTAGTGGCGAGATGGCACCGGTGTGCCTCATTAACTTAACAGGCGCTACCCAGCAACCGGCAGTTAATATTGCAGCTGCTTCTATTACCCCCATTGTTGCCCTGGAGGGCGGTGCGTCCCTCAGTGTGACGGGGCTGGATCTGGTGTCGGAGGTATGGTTGGCCACATGTCAGCACTTGAGGGCCTTGCCCCCTGGGGCTTTAGCATCCATCGCCGTATTGGCCCAGTCCCTAGCTGCGGTGATGGCCCTGGGTGGGGCTGAGACAATTAGTGGTGGCACGGCGGTGGGGGGAGGTTCCGGCACTCTCGGCGGCCCTAAAGACTCCTCTAGGCCGCGTGGTGCATCTCCGGTAGGCTCCGCCCCCTTGTACGACACATCACGCGCTACCTCCCCCTGTGAGTCATCCAGTGGGGAGGCGCGAGGTCTACAGCAGGGACAGGAGGGGGTCTTCGTCCGGAGGAGCCCCAAGTAAGTTGGGGAGGATCCGGGTGGAGGATGGCGCTCCTGAGGGGATGGGGGTCAGGCATGTGGGCAGAACGGTTGCAGCTAAGACTCTGGAAGGAAGGAGAGGCAGGGTGGCAATGGAGAATATATGTGTGTGTCAACAGGGCCAGGGGGCACGTGTTGTGAGAGGTATGACTGGCGCAGGGGATAATAATATTGCGCAATCACAAGGGAATGCCTGGAGTAATGAGCAGGGCAGACATAACCAGTCGGCCACAATGCAAGGGGGCACTGGGGGAGCTTCATTGCAGTGTCAAGAGATGTTGGAATCAGCTATGGGGTAACCTGTGTGTGTGAATGAGGATTTAATACAGAGAACTGTGGCATCAACTTTGGGCATGAATGTGGGGGAGGCTACTCGGGGTAAGTTGTCTGGGGGTACTGTAGCAGGGGGCCCCTCAGGGGTCTCATCTCACACCCAGAGTACTCCCCATATTCCTTTATATCCACAGCTAGTACTGACACAGCCAGTGATGTCTGATGTACACAATATACTGTGCACAGCTAGTACTGACACAGCTAGTGATGTCAGGTGCACACAATATACTGTGCACAACTAGTACTGACACAGCTAGTGATGTCTGATGTACACAATATACTGTGCACAGCTAGTACTGACACAGCTAGTGATGTCTGATGTACACAGTATATTGTGCTAGTACTGACACAACTTTTGTTATAAAATGTTGCACCTCTTATTTAAATGGATACTTGGTATTCTTTTCTCTTTTTTTGCATCTATTAGATAGCATTAGAAATGTATTAAAGTTTTTAATTATTATTTTTTTTTTAATTTTCAAATAATCTTTATGAAACAAAAGTTATCATTTAAAGTAAAGGTAAACGTTGATAAATGAAAGCCAATTTTTTAAAAAATACTATTAAAAACAGGGGCACTTTCATTCATCAAAGTTTAGAAGGCAGCCGTTTTGATTAAAAACTTACCTTTGTTTTTTTTCACAGCCAGAGCAGCTTCCTTCACCCGGAGATCCTCTCTTCACACGTCATCAATGACTAATCCAGCTTTCTCCAATCACAGCATGGTCTCAGGCAATGACTACCCTGGGGGGAAAGCCGTGATTGGAGGAAGTTGGATTAGTCATTAATGACGTGTGAAGAGAGGATTTCCGTTTGGGGGAAGCTGCTCTGGCTGTGCAAAGAAGAAAGGTAAGTTTTTAATCAAAACGGCTGCATTGTAAACTTTAATGAATGAAAGTGCCCCTGTTTTTAATAGTATTTTTAAAAAACTGGCTTTTATTTATCAAAGTTTACCTTCACTTTAACAACAATTATCAGAATAACATAAAACAATAAAAAAGATAAAATAATAGAAACCAAAAAACGTATATGGAAAAAAAGAGCATCATTAAACATATAGATCATTAATTATAATAATATTGGTATTTAAACAAACAATAACAATTACAAGGTATTACAATAAAACGGGTTAAGAAGATTACTGTCAGAGATGAGTTAACATAATATAAACTTCCATCTAATCAGAAATGTATTAATTAAAACATTCTAAAAATACATTGTGTGACGCTTGCAATTTCCCCTCTACAATGGCAATACCTCAATTTCTTTCAACATTTTTAGGAATCAGTTGTGTGGCGCTATTTACAAATATTTTAAAAAAGTTTAGTCTTAAGTTTACAGTTTGACATTGTGGTCTTAGTAAATAGAAAAAATAACAGGTCTAGAAGTACATGACTGTTAAATAAGGTATTCAAGTGATTGTAAAGTTTAATAAATAAGTGGCCAGTAACTAAAAGTAATCTTAAAAAAGGGGCACTTTCATTCAACTTACCTTTGTGTTATGGTTAACATAACGACGATCCTCCGCCCGCAGCCCCTGCTTTCTTTTGCAGATCGATGACAAATTCAGCTTCCTCCAATCGTTGTGTGCCCCCTTTGGTGTCCAGCTCGTGAGGCACGCAACTTTTGAAAGCAGGAGCTGCAGGGGGAGTATTGGCGTTATGTTTACCATAACGCAAAGGTAAGTATTTAAAAAAATAAGCGTCAAATGAAAGTGTTCCTGTTTTTAAGATTACTGTTAGTTCTTGGGCACTTATTCATTAAACTTTACAATCACTTTAATTTTTATTAAAATTGATTTTTATGTACTGAGAAAAATTGCAATATTTGTCAGGTGTGTAGCTCTTTGCCAATAAAGTAGATTGTCAAGTGATCTCACATTATTGTAAGATGAGATCATGTTCAAAATTTATGGCGCATTTTTCCCTTACCATTTCACGTGTTTAATTAGTACCGCTCCTGCCATTATCATCTATAGTTATGAAAGGGGCTCAGTACATAATATCTCACTCATCAAATGAGAACCGCTAGTAATGTGTAAAAAAACAATAATTACATTTAGATTACTGTAAAGACTCCCCCCATGAAGAAACTCACCCCAGGTCGTAAAAGCAGAAGCTGTTGTCTCATGCCCATTCGTCTCTTTAACTATTTCAAAGTTCTTTTGTACATATATTAGCATAAACTGTTTTATACAAGGATATTTTTTGTTTGTTTGTTTAATAAAGTAATTAAACAAACAAAAAATATCCTTGTATAAAACAGTTTATGCTAAAACATGTACGCAAGAAAACTTTAAAATAGTTAAAGAGAAATGCAAGAGAAATGTAAAGTTTTTAAAGTGTTTTGTGACGCCGGTGTCTTCACAGTGCTTCCTGTTCTATTCTTCAAGAAGTGAACGGTTACAGGAGGCGCAACTCATTGCGTGATTACAAGTGGGTAAAAAGCTTTATTATCCTGCAAAACCTGTGATTATTTTTCTTCAAGATTCTTGTTTCTCAATCAGATTTTATTGAATGTAGGAAGTGTGTCCATGGTAAGATTGGTGCTTAAAGGGTCATGAAACCCAAAAAAAAATCGTCCATGATTCAGATAGAGAATACGATTTTAAACAACTTTCCAATTTACTTCTATTATTTAATTTGCTTCCTTCTCTTGTTATCATTTGCTGGAAGGTTTTTCTAGGCAAGCTCAGGAGCAGCAGAGAATCTAGGTTCTAGCTGTTGATTGGTGGCTGCATATATATATTGATTGTGATTGGCTCACTCATGTGTTCAGTTAGAAACCAGAAGTTCATTGCTGCTCCTTCAACTAATGATACTAAGAGAATGAAACAGATTAGATAATAGAAGTAAATTAGAATTTTTTTTTTTAAATTGTATTCTCTATATGAATCTTGAAAGAAAAATTTTGGGTTTCATGTCCCTTTAAGTTCTAAACCTCAATTTATTTTGGATCTATTGTCTTGCTTTTGTCTTACAGAGCTAACAAAAAGAAATCGAAGAGGAAGAAATCTGTTGATAAAAATATATTTACATATTATTGACATTTAGTAACTGTGCTTTCTGAAACACACAAAAGATATTAGTAAGAAGCAAAACCCAATAGACAAAATACGTGTCCATTCTTAGAGGAAATGTTTTAAAAGGAGATATTACTTATTCACAGACAAGCAATATTTTGTTTTCCTAGTTTGTCCAATCCCAACATGATAACAATCCATTCTAATTGACTGCATCTCATGGACTTCAAAAGTATCAGAGCAATTTAGCCTTGAAAGAACTACATAAAATATTTTATCACATCTTTGCCTCAGTAAGTTTAATAAACTACACAGCCTACAGGGACCAGGCTTCTTATAAATTAACTGCCTTCAACTCAGAACACGGGGGTCTTTATCTCTTGTCAGCTTAATTATGTGTTTAATTTTATTTTTAACATTTTTTTAAAATGACCCACACCACGAGAAGCCAAGATTGTTTAATTAAACAAATGAATATGGTTATATCTAGTATGATCAAAGCACTAATTTGTCATGCTAATGTTCTATACGGAGTTGATAGTTTCATTGTGGTAATAACACAATAGTCTATATTAAGGTTTATCTGCTGACGATTCAAGGAATATTATAGGGAATTTACTTTTTTTATTTAACTGAAAAATGTTCAACGAAGTTTGTCAATTATTCATTGCATTATATAATTGATACATGCTGTGAATCAAACGTTAAACATCATAAAATAGCTTTTTGTCTTTAATATAAGTCATAGCTTTTGGCTATTCAGGAGCATTTGGCCCAACATTATTCTTATATAAACAGGTTAAAAATCATGATATTGTGTTTTACAACATCTTAGACTTAGTGCACCATATAATGGGGATATCTGAAGAAATAGAACCACAGTGAAAGATAAATATGCCTTGAAAAAGTAGAGGCATCAGTAGAGGGGACGTGGACCTTTATTTTAAGGAATCTTATGGAAATTAGGTTAAAACATGTGGAGTTAGTATCCAGAGATAGGATAAAACAAAGTGCAGAGTGGGTGGGGTTTCTTTCATAAAGTGGTGAGAGTCCACGATACATTTCTGCTAGGAATTATATTCCTGTGACATAGAGGAGGTAAAGATCCCCAAACTCCCAGAGCACTTAAAACACCTCCCACCTTACTGAAAACTAGTCTTGCCTTTGCCTTCTCAGGAGGAAGATGAAGAAAGGAGGAAATCTCCTGATGTTTATGAGAATTGTGCTCATGCCAATTTGAGGCACAGTTTTCCCCTCAGAGAGCTACTGTTTGGACAGAGAGATGTCTTTGGAGTATGGTAGTGGCCCAAGAACACCCCCTATGAAAGTTAGTCACAGACCTGCCACAGGTGTTGTGGGGACTGGTCCCTAGCCTCCTCCTTTTGGTTAGATGTTATACTCTGCTGTCATGCGTACAGCACTGGATTTGCTATCTTCTGGAAGAATTTCCTGCTATTAATGGTAAGTCCAGTAGTATGAGCGTCTATCAGGTAAGTCTGGGAGTTGTTTTGTTGGCAACTGCTTAGCCTGTAGGCTTTGAGTAGGTACTCACTTATAGGTATATCATAGCCTGGTGACCATTCTGTCAAACACTTTAGGTTTGGGCACATAAGTATCTTTTTTCACCCTATTGTAGACCTTGAGGTGGATTGTTTTTTAGAACCTTGGGATTTGTGTTTGCGCTCTTTTTTTGGTTAGAGTGCGTCAGCATTAGTTACGCATTTTTACTTAGCATGCATCTGCTTATGCACACACTGTTTTTTTGCACTTATTTTATATGCTTGTAGTGCGCACCAGAGGGTTAGATATTTGATGCTTACATGTCTGTTTTTTAAGGGCACTTTGTTTTTCAGACACTTGTGCATGTCTGTATGTTTATCCTGTCATCTAGTTAATAGGGATGGACGATTGTTTCTAAATTTAAAACGAATTTTGATACATAGTTCTAATCGAATTTTGAATGTTTATATAACATTCTAACATTCTATTTTCAAATTTTCGTTTTCAAATTTTTCAATAAAATTCAAAAATATTTGTTCGAATAATAGAATGTTTAGCTATGTATTCATTCAATTTCGAAATGTAATATTCAAATTTGAAATAGTATTTCTAGTCTAATACTGTGTTTTATAAATGTAATATTCGAATTCAAATGTGACATTCGAATTCGAAATAGTATTTCTAGTCGACTACTGTGTTTTATAAATGTAATATTCAAATTTGAATGTGATATTCAAATTCGAAATAGTATTTCTAGTCTACAATTGTGTTTTATAAATGTAATATTCAAATTTGAATGTGACATTTGAATTTGAATGTGACATTCGAATGTGACATTCGAAAACTGTAAATAATATTCGATAATAGAATTTTTAAGAATATTCGTTCTTATCAACATTCTATTATGTAAATCAAATTTCTACAATAACGTTTGTTCTAACATTCGAATTCGAATATAAACATATTCGCCCATCCCTACTGGTTAGCGTTCATCTGATGCTGTTTGGATATTTAATGTTCCTGAAGTTTGCTGATGCCTCTGGTCAGGGGATATGTTTGTTTTCATTACTTCCAAGAGCTGCTTTATATGAGTGTAAGGCTGCTTTGATTTTCTCATTGCTGCTTGTTATTTTCTTTTTTTATTATGGAGCATACTGATCCTTCCCACTCTCCTGTTATTAGTAGTACCCCAGAAGCTAGATCCTCTGAATACTTTCCTACTAATATCAAGTGTGTTTTTTGCAAGCTGGTTAATATAATCCCCCCCTGCTCAGCTTTGCAAATCATGTATGGATCATCTTATGCATTCTAATGCTTTTTTTGCTTCTAAGGGTATCTATCCTCCCTCTGCTTGTTCTACACAAAGATTTTATACCCTCTAATATATCTGAGATGTTTGTGGGCATGCCCCCTCCAAGTAAATGTAAGAAGGTGGTTTCTTATAATTCCTCTACTAGCTTATTTGTTTTGAATAAGTCTAATTATAGTCTGTTTAACTGAATGTTTGAGGCCCTGGAGCTTCTTATTCATCCTCTGAGGGTGAAGTGTTTTCAGATGATCAAAACTCAGTCTGTGATTAGGAAACTGAATCTTTCTCTTTTTTTCACCTTTGTTCTGTTGTGTACTTTAGGGGTTAAGGTTTCTAAGGTTCCTGAGGATGTCTATTAAACAGCTGTATTTTATTTTTAAGCTGTCTATTAAGTCACCTGAAGTATTTCCAGTTGCTATATCTGAGATATTTTGTTGAGTGGTCTAAGTCTAGTATCCCTTTTTATTCCTGCTCAAACATTTAAAATAATGCTTCCTTTGCCTGCTCCTAATTTAGAGCTTTTTGGAAACTATTCCTAAAGTAAATGGGGCTTTTTCTACTTTGGCTAAAAGTACTACTATTCCTCTGGAGGATAGTACCTCCTTTAGAGACCTAGTGTATAGGAAATTAGCGTATTTTCATAGAAAGTCTTTCTGCATTTTAGGGCACCAATTGGTATTGCTTGTGCTGACTATTTTAGGATTCTGATAGTGACATATTTTCTAATCAATTGAAACTCTTAAAGACAGCTAATGCTTTATTTTGTAATGTTGTTGTTGATATTATTAATATCAATGCTGGCAGCTGTTTGTGGGCAATTAATATCTTTGT
The DNA here is from genome assembly GCF_027579735.1 of Bombina bombina. Taxonomy (NCBI): domain Eukaryota; kingdom Metazoa; phylum Chordata; class Amphibia; order Anura; family Bombinatoridae; genus Bombina; species Bombina bombina. Next base: position 168,503,828 of record NC_069508.1, on the reverse strand, counting down.
ATATATATTTTTTTCTGCATGAATAACTAAAAACTAAAATAAAAAATAATCATTCAATGTATTTGGAATAGTATAAGTGGGGCCCAGATTACACGCTGACTCCACAGCTTGGGTATTGGCTATTCCAATTAGCCAATAGAATGCAAGCTAAATCCTATTGGCTGATTGTAACAGCCAATAGGATTTTTTCCCCTTTAATTCCTATTGGCTGATAGAATTCTATGCTGTCTGGATGAAGACTTCTGCCCGCTTGGATGAAGACTTCGGCCCGCTTGGATGAAGACTTCTGAACACTTCGGCCCACTTGGATGAAGACTTCGGCCCGCTTGGATGAAGACTTCGGCCCGCTTGGATGAAGACTTCTGCCGGCTTCGCTGAGGACTTCTGCCGCTTGGATGAGGATGGATGTCCGGTCTTCGAAAACTGTAAGTGGATCGTCGGTGGTTAGTGTTAGTTTTTTTTAAGGGTTTATTGGGTGGGTTTTATTTTTAGGTTAGGGACTTTGGGCAATAAAAGAGTTAAATGCCCATACAAATGCCCTTTTTTATTTGGGGGGTTGGTTGTGTGGGTGGTGGGTTTTACTTTTGGGGGGGTGTTTGAATATTTTTTTTTACAGGTAAAAGAGCTGATTTCTTTGGGGCTATGTCCCACAAAATGCCCTTTTAAGGGCCATTTGTAGTTTAGTGTAGGCTAGGGTTTTTTTTTATTTTGGGGGTCTTTTTTATTTTGATAGGGCTCTTAGATTAGGTGGAATTATTTTTTATTTTTGATACTGTGGTTTTTTATTTTTTGTAACTTAGTTGATATTTTTTTGTAATTTAGTAATTTTTATGTTTAAATAGTTTTTATTGTTTTACATATTTTTTTTTGAAGAACAAGAATACATAAATAAAGAAATATAACATTAATTGTCTTTTCTTCTATTGTCCTCTAAATTGGGATATACATTGTTACATGTTTACAGAGTCACACAAGTTTCAGATAGTTAGTCTGTATAGTTATTAATAGCAAAGCATTGCCTACTGGTTATCTAAATATCTTCACTTTACAGTTTTATCCATACATGAGCATTGATATCGTATATTCAACAGGAGGTTGTCAACATTTAAACTGTATATTGCCATTATCTTTAAGCTGCATTCTCCACATTGATGGTTCTTCTTACTCCTTGTAACTATATTACTCTATTTGTATAAATCCTACTGAAACTTTTTTTTTTAACTAAAGATGATCTCATGTACCTAGAGATATCCCATATCTTAAAGTGCATTATTTATTAATCATAGGGATGGGGAACTTGGTATTGAAAAATTAAAAAGTTGAAAAGGGGGGAATCAGAGGTAAGGGTAGGGAGGGGGGGGGGTGACGACACATCCTTCCTTAGGCTATGTTGTATGTATATCAATGAGTTTAGTTTGTCTGTAGTTTTATGGCCACTTAGATCTCTTTTCTCCAGCTATCTCATGGGGTTGAGGAGCCTTTGCTTATCCAGTAAAACCATACTGATTGGACTGTTTCTTTGTTATCTAGTGTGTGTGACGCTAACTCGTACATGGTATATGTATGATGAATTTTGTTGTATATCTCTGTCCAAGTTGGAACTCCAGTCTTCCAATATTTGGCAATGCATATCCTTGTGATCGAGCAGAGGATCCTACAGAATGTATTTATGTGTTTATTATATTTCCCGATATGTTCGTGTAAGAGAGCTTGTTGAATCGTGAGACTGAATTTCTCATCTAGGATCTGGCTCAGGAAGTTAGATAGTCTGTTCCATATCCCTTGCACTTCTCTACAGTCCCACCACATATGTCTATATGTCCCTATTTCTCCACAGCCTCTATAGCATAACCTGCTGCCCTGTGGGTACATATGGGCCGTTCTTGTCGGGGTCAAATACCACCGATAGATAGTTTTGTTGACATTTTCCTTAAGATCTACACTAATCAACCCCTTCCCAGCATTCTGGAACATTGATTCCCATTCTTTTATGTTTTTACTAATAATTAGTTCCTGTTCCCATGCCAGCATAATCATAGTCTTGGAGGTATTGTGGTTGGTCTGTATAGACACATATAGTAAAGAAATAGTATGTTTGTTACGGTTCTCCGTTTTACAGAAGATTTCTATTGGTGTGGTGGTCTCTTCTCTAGGGTGTTTTAGATACGTTTGTAAAGCTGAGTGTATCTGTAGATACATATACCAGTGTAGTTTCAGTGGGTCTATCTTTGTCTGCAATTGATTGAATGTCATTATGTTTCGTCCTGTAAGGTAGTCTGCAACTCTGTACAAGCCCTTATTTTCCCATTTTTTAAGCTGAGCCCAGAGTTCCTCTGACATTATGTGTCTAAGCGGTGTTGATAGGGAGTACTGTGGTAAGAGTTTATATTTTATTCTCGCTGTCTTCCAGGTCTCTATAGTGAGGTTGGTGGTGTAAGGTTTGGGTGTCTTCCCCTCCCCTTGTGCCTTCCCAGGGTCCCAGATAATTGAATCTGTCTCATCCCAACCCCCTATTTTCGCTTCGAGTGTGGGCCATATAATTTCCTTCGACCTTTTCAAGAGCAGTGAGTCCTGAGCTAGTCTGGCTGCATTGTAGTAGTCCATTAGGTTTGGAGCTCCAATGCCCCCTAGCGACTTGTGTCTGGTTAAAACGGTCTTTGCTACCCTGTTCGTTTTGTCTCCTCTGATAAATATTGAAATTTCTTTTTGCATTGTTTCTAAGTCTGTTTTATTTATTTTTATAGGGAAAGTTCTAAATAAGTATAGGATTCGTGGCATAGCATTCATTTTCACCGCCGCTATTCTCCCCAGCCATGAGAAATTAAAGCTCTTCCATTTTATCAAGTCTTGTTTTATTTGTCTGAATAATGGTGTGTAATTTACTTTGTATAGTTGTGTGGAGCAAGTTGGGAGTTGTATTCCCAGGTATTTTAGTGTGTGTCTAATCCATTTAAAATTATATTGTGCTTCTAATGATGTCTGAGTCTGCTGGGATATCGCAATGGGCAAGGCTTCACATTTATCTGGATTGATTTTAAATCCCGAAATAATTGAGAAGTGCTTTATTAATTGATATAGAGTGGGTAAAGATATTGATGGATTCGTCAAGGTCAATAAAATATCGTCAGCAAAGAGGGATAGTTTGTATTCTGATGTGTTTATCTTGACCCCTGATATATCGGTTTGTGAGCGAATCGTGATTGCTAGTGGTTCTATACAGAGTGCAAAAAGCAATGGGGATAAGGGGCATCCCTGTCTAGTGCCATTACAAATAGGGAAGGGTTTTGACTTATATCCTGTTGACGAAACCTGAGCTTCTGGGCAAGAGTATATAACTTTTAAGGCTTTTATAAATGCTCCCTCGAAACCCATGTGCTGTAGTACCGAAAACATATAGTTCCAGTCTATTCTGTCAAACGCCTTCTCCGCATCCAAAGATAGGAGCAGAGAAGGCGTCCGTGTCTCTCTTAAGAATTGTATCAAATTAGTAACATTTCGGATATTGTCTGGGGCTTCCCTGTCCTTGATAAATCCCACCTGATCTGGATGAACTAAGTGGGGAATGATGTGTTTAAGGCGGTTTGCTATTACTTTTGTAAATATTTTAAGATCCTGATTTATGAGAGATATTGGGCGGTAGTTCTGGCATTTTTTATGGTCTCTTCCTGGTTTGGGGATTACCACTATCTTAGCAGCTAATAATTCTGGAGGGATCTCTCCTCCTTCCATCATGTGATTACAGAATTTCACCAGATGTGGGACTAGTGAGTTTTTAAATAGTTTATAGTATTCGGCTGGGAATCCATCTGGTCCTGCCGCCTTTCCAGTTTTAAGATCTTTGATGGCCCCTAGTATTTCTATGGTGGAGATGGGTGCGTTAATTGTTTCCTTTTGTTCAATGGTTATATTCGGTAGTAGGGTTTGGGAAAAGAATGTTGAGGTGAGTGTTTCTGTCTCTCTGTTATGTGTAACTTTTTTTCCATTGTATAATTCTCCATAATACATTGCAAAAGTATCTACAATTTCTTGCGGGTGTGAGGTCGTAGCGTTATTTAGCGTCTCTATTAGCGGTATTGTGGAGGCCCTACATCTCTCTCTGATTTTGTGTGCCATATATCTGTCCGGTTTGTTCGCGAAAATAAAGTATTGTGCCTGGAGTTTGTGAATGGCTCTAGTGGCTTGTGTGTGGAGTAGTGAAGCTAGGGCAGATCTTTTAGTTTGAAGTATCTGTAGGTTGGCTTTATTTTTATTGTGTTTGTGTCGCCTTTCCAATCCCTCAATTTCTGCGTGTAATTGTTGTACTTGTTGTCTATATTTCCGAACCTGTTTTGCTTTTTCTTTTATCAGAATCCCCCTCATGACCGCCTTATGTGCTGCCCAAGTAATCCCTGGGTTAGTTGAGGTGTCTGTGTTTATGTGCCAGTATTCGGTTAATTGTTGTAATACTTTGTCATGTATTTGGGGGTTTTTAATGTAAGAAGAGTCAAAAGTCCAAGTTCTGGTTCTACCTGGGTCACTTATGCCGTTAAGTTGTAGGGTAATTATGGAGTGGTCAGACCACACACAGGTGTGTATCTGAGAACTATCTAGAAGAGGTTGTAAAATCTGACTCACATATATATAATCAAGTCTGACATAGGTTTTGTGTGCTGCTGAGTAGAACGTTGTATCGTCTGTCTGACCATACAGGGTATGCCATGTCTCTATCAAAGAGTGGGGGTGTAGATTGTCTTTAATTGATTTAACAATATGATTGTGTCTAACTTGTTTGTTGGTCAGTGATTTGATGTTAGTGGGATTAATATGCGACATAGTGACATTGAAATCTCCGGCTAAGAATATTTTAGTATGTGACCATTGTGTGAGTAAGTATGATATGTGGTGAAAAAAATTATGTTGATTCTCATTTGGTGCGTATACATTACATAATGTAATTTCTGAATCTTGTATTCTACCTTTGACAATCAGGTATCTTCCCTCAGTGTCTGTTATTATGGTTTCTGTAGTAAAATTGAGTGATGAGTGTATCAGGATGGATGTGCCTCTTTTTTTAGCTGTTGTCGTGGAATGATAGTGGGTGTTAAAGTGTTTTGCCCAATATTTGGGAATCGTTTCTTTAAGTAAATGAGTTTCCTGGAGGAACAGTATGTTAGCTTGAAGGGCTGTGTATTGCGTCATCGCAATTCTTCTTTTAACGTCAGTGTTTAATCCCCTCACATTGTGGGATAATATTTTTATTTTAGGGTTCATAGTGGTGTGTCTATGTGTGTATATTGTAAAAGGAATTTTTTTACCTGAGGATCACTGGGCTGGATACTTAGTTGAATTACCTGCCGGAGATCTGGATTACATTTAGTGGTCTCTGATGTGTCGTCACTGGGGGAGGGAGGGGAGTCAAAAAAAGAAAACATTATTGAATACAGAATAAACAACATTTTATAGTCCTCAACAGTAGGACCTTTAGTTAGTAATTTATGAAGTATCATGAAAAATAAACACAGAAAAGTCTATCATACTGGGGGAAGATCAATCTTCACCACATTATACGGCCTTTGTAAACAGAACTGTAAAAGAACTTTCAAAAGAAAAATCGAGTCCCGTCATGAAGTCCCCATCTAGGGATAGAGCAGGTAAAGTCTCTTCTCTGTATATTCTTGAGGCGGGTTAGGCTTTCATCATTCTTTAGTTCTTCTAGTCATTCTTCTTTGCAGTTTCCCTTTGTAGGGGGAATCTAACTTATATTTTTGTAGTTATGATCTTTGGTTAAGTCTTCTAGGAGATTTTGCCTCTTGTTTCCTTGGTTTTTTGTTTCTTATGGTTGATTTTTTGCCATTTAGAGAGTTCTGGCTGCCTGCCTGGATCTTTGCTTTTTGTTGGGCTTATTGTGGAAGTTGGGACATTAGGGATTTCTAGGTCTAGAATCTTGCAGATCTCTGGAATGTCCTCTGGATCTTTTAGTGTGATCGTCTTAGAGTCTTTTAGTATGTATAGGGCAAATGGAAATCCCCATCTATATTGTATCTGATGTTTTCTAAGAATAGTGGTAAGCGGACGCAAGGTCCCTCTCCGTTGGAGTGTTCTCACACAAAGGTCTTGGTAGAATTGAATAACGTTTCCTTGATATTTGAAGGTTGGATGTTTTCTTGCAGCTTGTAGAATTTTATCTTTATCTGGAAAAAACGTTAATTTAATTATAATGTCTCTCGGCGGTAGCCCTGGTTTGGGTTTAGGTTTTAACGCTCTATGTGCTCTCTCAATATGAAAGACATAGTCTGCTGGGGAGTTGGTGATTTGAGTGAAGAGCTGGGTGAGGTATGCAGGGGTTTCCGTGGAAGTGATTTCTTCAGGGACTCCTTTGAGGCGGATGTTATTTCTCCTGCTCCTATTCTCCAAATCTTCAATTTTATCTTGAAATTCCTCTAGTAATTGTTGTTGTGTAGTCATGGTTTGCTCTATTTCATCCATCTGATCCACCATGGCATCCTTTTGGTCTTCTAATGTCTCAATTCTGTTACCCATCTCAAACAGGTCAGATTTAATTTCAGAGAGGCTGCTAGTCACGGATGAATGTATGGAATCAATTTTTTCCCATAATTTCTCAAAATTATCAGCAATGTCTTTTTTGGACACTAGGTTTTTGAGGTCAGCTTTTGTTAGTGGACTGTTGTCATTTGTCAACTGGTGAGAGTCAGTGTCAGATTCTTCATCACCCTCTATGTCTGGGGGTTGTTTACTTGCTTGGGAGGCTTTAAAAAAAGTTGACATGGCTGATGGTTTTGTTGGTTTCTCCCCTTTAGCTGATCTTTTAGAGGACATCTTGCAGATGAAGAGATATATCTGAGATGGCTGTTCAGTTAACTTATAGATAATATATTGTGGAAACACCAGTGATTTCTGAGGTAACCTGGTGTTTCTACTGATATGGCTATTCAGGCAGGCAGTAGATAAAAAATTACAGTTGACAAGAGGCCAAAAATAATGTTTCTATATCATATTGATAATGGCCCTAGTGTGCTTCTGTATATCGCTAAAGCATCTTCTTTCCCAGTATAATTTGTGGGGTGGCTTACATTTTAGATTAGAGATTCATTAGACCCCTTTAGCAGTGATCTTTTACTCTAAAGTTCTTAGATAGACTCCTTTATAGAGGTTTGCAAAAGTGTGTTGAATTTTGCAGCAGTAGTTAATGTGGCCGTTGTGTGTATTGACTTTGGGGCCCCAATTCCAATCTATGCCTCTATTCGTTTTATATGTTTAATGTGGGCTGAATTACTTTTCCCCCAGATTTACAAATGTCCACGTTGTGTGTGCTTTATAGACTTACTCAGAGGTCCTCCTGTATGGATGGCTGCACCTCTCCCCAGTCTCCACTCACCTCCCCACTGGATACTGATTGAGGCAAGTTAGATGTTCTCGGGAGCTCCACAGAGTGTGTTAGGCCTGTCAGGTTGTATCCAAGATGGCGGCTGTTCGCGCCACTGCTCTCCGCTCCTAACACCGCAGCTTGGCCGTTTAGCTTCAGGCTTCAGGCTCGGGTACCTCCGGAACAGCTTGGTAGTCGTCTGTGGGTAAGTAGTTCAGCCTCAGATCGCCCGTATCAGGCTCTCACCTTGTCGTGTGTTCCGCTCTGCGTAGGCCTGTTTCTTCAAATCTGCACCGCCTCTGGTTAGAATCCGAGCCGCGGTGGCGGCCTCGGAGTGGAGCCCCGCTCCTCCTGGGCACAGAGAGGTCTCCCGGTGTCAGATGTCGCTCCGGCAGCAAAGTTAGAATGAGCGGTTAGTTGCAGGTGAAGTAGGCTGTGTTGGTCTTACAGGCGCTATGCGTTGTACAGCAGCTGCTCTTCTTGCTTCACCAATATATTCCTTATATAATATATATTGGCGGTGGGGTGGTTGCTGCTTGTATCCCCTCTGATTTGTGAGCTAAATGACTGATATATATGCCAAATTAGAGTAATTTATCTGGCTTTAGTTAATTATTTTTGCAGAGCCTCTGAAAAGTGCTGCCATTCAGCTCGGCAGTTGACTCCGCCCCCAATTTAGTAATTTTTAATAGTATATTTAAATAATTTGAGTAGGGTTAGGTTTTTAAATATGTAATATAGTTAATTTAATTGTTAGTTTAGTTTAATTTTAGTATAATAGTTAAGGTAGGTTAATTAATAGTTTAATATAGTTTAATGTAATTTTAAAGGTAAGTTTAAATTTATTATAAGATAGGGATGTTGTAATTTTAATGTAAAGTTAGCGGCTTGTTAGGTTTATGGCGATGTGGGGGGCTGGCGGTTTAGGGGTTAATAGTGCAAAGAACAATCCCACGCTCGAAAATAAACTAGCTCCTAGCAAATTTGTTAGAGACAAAATAACCATAGATAGATCAAATGACACCATTTTAGATAAGAACAAAAATAAAATAATAAGACTTTTTTGGGTAATTGTGTACCCCGAATAGGAGTTTACACGTGTCACAAATCCAGATGTAACATGTGCAAAATGGTAAATAGTGGCACAAAATTCTTTCAATCCAACCAGACAGGAGAACAGTTTAAAATTAATAAACGCCTCACATGTGAATCCACCTATGTGGTGTATTTGATTAACTGTTCATGTGGGGTACAATATGTAGGGCGTACATGCCGTAAAATAAAAAAACGCTGGAGTGAACATACATATAACATCAAAAGAAAGTTTCTTAAACATAGTCTGTCCAGACACTGCTTATTTGTCCATAAGGGAAGTTAGAAAACCTTGTCCATTATCCCCATTGAACAAATTCAAAGAAATAGTCACAATCCCATGCTTAGTCTCCGCCATAGAGAAACTTATTGGATTCATAAATTACACACTTTGGTACAGGATGGATTAAATTAATGTATAGATCTTGCAGCTTTCGACTTATAATTATAGTTTAATGTATCTTTTAGTATCTACTAATATTACTATGTACTCTATTGCCAATGCTGTTGGAATATGGGTTCACTAGACTTTTACCATGCCCCTACCCTCCTTATTTTTACTAATTTTATTCTATATTTATTATACAATATTATTATTTTTTTATCACTTTACAATATACATTATGAGTTTATATCACGCAAATTTTAGTGAACACATGTGATACTGTTTCTTTTATGATGTTTATATTGGCATCTAACATCATTAGCTTTGTTCCTCATATGGTACTACACTGATTTTCCTGACCCAAAACATCAATAGCCAGGCATTTTATCTTTGCACTATAATGATATAACACTGACTTAAGACTAATGATTTCATACAGTCATATTATATCCAATGCTATCTATTTCACTTTGCGCTTCACGAATAAATGTCCTTTTTACCAACACAATAGTTTCTTACTATTTGGGTATGCTCCTAATTCTGTCTTCTTAAGACGTTTTCAGTTTCCTTAGCTCATCACATAAGACCTTGTTCACCCCATTATTATTATTATTATACGCCTACATTACGAGTTTGGTGTTAGCCTTAAAAAGCAGCGTTGAGAGGTCCCAACGCTGCTTTTTAATGCCCGCTGGTATTACGAGTCAGGCAAGTACAGGTGTAACGCTCACTTTTCTTCGGCGACTCAAGGCTACCGCAAATCCCCTTACGTCAATTGCGTATCCTATCTTTTTAATGGGAGTTGCATAACGCTGGTATTACGAGTCTTGGAAGAAGTGAACGGTACACCCTCTCCTGTCCAGACTCTTACCGCATTTAAAAGTTAGTAGTTAAGAGTTTTATGGGCTAATGCCGGAACATAAAACTCTTAACTAAAGTGCTAAAAAGTACACTAACACCCATAAACTACCTATTAACCCCTAAAGAGAGGCCCTCCCACATCTCAAACACTAAAATAAAAATGTTTAACCCCTAATCTACCGACCGGACATCGCCACCACCTACATTATACCTATGAACCCCTAATCTGCTGCCCCCAACATCGCCAACACCTACATTATATTTATTAACCCCTAATATGCCGCCCCCAATATCGCTGCCACCTACCTACAATTATTAACCCCTAATCTGCCGACCGGACATCGCCACCACTTTAATAAATGTATTAACCCCTAATCTGCCCCCCCCAACGTCGCCGACACCTACCTACATTTATTAACCCCTAATATTCCGACCCCAACGTCGCCGCTACTATAATACATTTATTAACCCCTAAACCTAAGTCTAACCCTAACCCCCCTAACTTAAATATAATTTAAATTAAACGAAATTAATTTAACATAATTAAATAAATTAATCCTATTTAAAACTAAATACTTACCGATAAAATAAACCCTTATCTAGCTATATATATATATATATATATATATATATATATATATATATAACATATATATATATATAATAATATATAATAATATAATAGTTACATTGTAGCTAGCTTAGGATTTATTTTTATTTTACAGGCAACTTTGTATTTATTTTAACGAGGTACAATAGTTATTAAATAGTTATTAACTATTTAATAACTACCTAGCTAAATTAAGTACAAAATTACCTGTAAAATAAATCCTAACCTAAGTTACAATTACACCTAATACTACACTATCATTAAATTAATTACCTAAACTACCTACAATTAATTACAATTAAATTAAATAAACTAAATTACGAAAAAAAAAACACTAAATTACAGAAAATTTAAAAAAGAATTACAAGAATTTTAAACTAATTACACCTAATCTAATCCCCCTAATAAAATAAAAAAGCCCCCCAAAATAATAAAATTTCCCTACTCTATACTAAATTACAAATAGCCCTTAAAAGGGCCTTTTGCGGGGCATTGCCCCAAAGCAATCAGCTCTTTTACCTGTAAAAAAAAATACAATACCCCCCAACATTAAAACCCACCACCCACACACCCCTACTCTAAAACCCACCCAATCCCCCCTTAAAAAACCTAACACTAACCCCCTGAAGATCACCCTACCTTGAGCCGTCTTCACCCAGCCGGGTACAAGTGGTCCTCCATACGGCAGAAGGCTTCATCCAGGCCGCATCTTCTATCTTCATCCTTCCGGAGCGGGTCCATCTTCAATCCAGCCGACGTGGAGCATCCTCTTCAAACGAAGTCCTTACGAAGAATGAAGGTTCCTTTAAATGACGTCATCCAAGATGGCGTCCCTTGAATTCCCATTGGCTGATATAATCCTATCAGCAAATCGGAATTAAGGTAGGAAAAATCCTTTTGGCTGATGTAATCAGCCAATAGGATTGAAGTGCAATTCGATTGGCTGATCCAATCAGCCAATAGGATTGACCTCGGATTCTATTGACTGTTCCAATCAGCCAATAGAATGTGAGGTCAATCCTATTGGCTGATAATATCAGCCAATAGGATTTTTCCTACCTTAATTCCTATTGGCTGATAGGATTCTATCAGCCAATCGGAATTCAAGGGACGCCATCTTGGATTACGTCATTTAAAGAAATCTTCATTCTTCGTTAGGACTTCATTTGAAGAGGATGCTCCGCGTCGGCTGGATTGAAGATGGACCCGCTCTGCTCCAGAAGGATGAAGATGGAAGATGCCACCTGGATGAAGCCTTCTGCCGTACGAAGGACCTCTTCTGCCCCAATCGGATGAAGACTTCTGCCATATGGAGGACCACTTGTGCCCGCTGGGTGAAGATGGCTCAAGGTAGGGTGATATTCAGGGGGTTAGTGTTAGTTTTTTTTAAGGGGGGATTGGGTGGGTTTTAGAGTAGGGGTGTGTGGGTGGTGGGTTTTAATGTTGGGGGGTATTGTATTTTTTTTTTACATGTAAAAGAGCTGATTACTTTGGGGCAATGCCCGGCAAAAGGCCCTTTTAAGGGTTATTTGTAATTTACTTAACACTAACACCCTGAAGATCACCCTACCTTGAACCGTCTTCACCCATCCGGGCACAAGTGGTCCTCCATACGGCAGAAGTCTTCATCCGATCGGGGCAGAAGAGGTCCTTCAGATGGCAGAAGGCTTCATCCAGGCGGCATCTTCCATCTTCATCCTTCTGGAGCGGAGCGGGTCCATCTTCAATCCAGCTGACGCGGAGCATCCTCTTCAAACGAAGTTCTAACGAAGAATGAAGGTTTCTTTAAATTACATCATCCAAGATGGCGTCCCTTGAATTCTGATTGGCTGATAGAATCCTATCAGCCAATAGGAATTAAGGTAGGAAAAATCCTATTGGCTGATGTTATCAGCCAATAGGATTCACCTCACATTCTATTGGCTGATTGGAACAGTCAATAGAATGCTAGGTCAATCCTATTGGCTGATTGGATCAGCCAATCGAATTGCACTTCAATCCGATTGGCTGATTACATCAGCCAATAGGATTTTTCCTACCTTAATTCCGATTCGCTGATAGGATTCTATCAGCCAATCGGAATCTAAGGGACGCCATCTTGGATGACGTCACTTAAAGGTACTTTCATTCAGCTTTAGTCGTCGGATGAAAAGGATGCTCCACGTCAGATGTCTTGAAGATGGACCCGCTTCGCGCCGGATGGATGGATGAAAATAGAAGATGCCGTCTGGATGAAGACTTCTGCCCGTCTGGAGGACCACTTCGCCTAGCTTGGATGAAGACTTCTCCCGGCTTCATTGAGGACTTTGGCCCGGCTTGGATTTTTTTAAGGGTGTATTGGGTGGGTTTTATTTTTATTTAGTTGTAGTAGGTGGCGCAAACCAAGTTGCTATTCCCAATGTGTCTTACTGTAAATATGTGTGATAATATGTGGGCTCAATATATGTTAATGTTTTGATGAGTACTATTTTATATTCTCTTTTGGAAAAAAATTGGATGTCGAAACTTGTTTAAGAAATAAATATGATCCTTTATTTGATTATGGTAAAGTTACCCAATACTAGTGATGCTAAAAGTACAATTAAACAAAAATTATTACAAATTCCTTCAAAGTTTAAAAAATGACACCGGTGTCTTTATGTATAAGAATGTACGTAATTTTCTAAAAAATATATAAATATATATATAAAAATTTAAAAATAATATCATTGAAATCTTGCAATTTATACAGTTATAGGTTTATCACAAGTTGTAATTTCTAACAAAATGTTTGTAAATACAATATTATAGTGGATAAGGCAATAGTTGCTGTATAGTTCATATAGGATACTTTGTTTCAAGTTCAGCTGTGCAATTGAGATCTTATCTTAGGTAACTATATATCAAATGTAGAGGTATGTTGGTGCAATTTTTATCACACTGTGATATAAGTATACAAATTAGTACCTTGAAGTGTATCTGTTTGATATCACTTTTGTGAGATGATTGCGGTTAAATAAACGCCGCTATGCCAATGATTTGCTTAGGTTTCTAGATCAAGCTGGTGGCAGTTCTATATGAGCTGCTGGCGGTTAAATAAATGCTGCTTTGGTTTCCTCTTGTTAGGTGGGCTTATCTGTTTGCTGCGAGAAAATTCACTTTTATATGAATGCTTGTGTAGTTGCCGTGGCCGCTCTGTTATCTTGTCCTTTGTCGGTCAGTGACCAATCGCGCTCTTAAGGGTTTCTTGGTGGGATCTTCGTTGCGGTTAGGTGCTAACCGTTTGCTGATGTTTTTTAAGTATCTCCAGTTTTTCTTTTCTGTGGCTTGTCTGTCGGTCAGTGACCGATCACTATGGTATGGTTGTTGGATAACCTCCTGATGTGGAATATTTGCGTGCCTCTCCGGTCCGTTGTTCCCAGGTTTCTTAGATGTCGGTCAGTGACCGATCTGGGTACTGAAATGTGGTTGTGAGATAAGTAGAAAGTTTGTAGGATAAGTAGAAAAAGGAATTCTAGTTATCAATGTGATCTTTGCGGTTAAATATATGCCGCTAAGTGGGAACTTGAATATTTCAACAGGGTATAGCTGGTATTCTCTTTGTCTTCTCAGATCCTGTGCAGGTGTGCTCTGGTATCAACGCGTTTCAGCTGGACAGCCTTTTTAGGTTAGGGACTTTGGGCCTGCAAAAGAGCTAATTGCCCTTTTAAGGGCAACGCCCATCCAAATGCCCTTTTCAGGGCAATGGGGAGCTTAGGTTTTTTTAGATAGTATTTTATTTGGGGGGTTGTTTGTGTGGGTGGTGGGTTTTACTGTTGGGGGTTGTTTGTATTTTTTTTTACAGGTAAAAGAGCTGATTACTTTGGGGCAATGCCCACAAAAGGCCCTTTTAAGGGCTATTGGTAGTTTAGTTTAGGCTAGGGTTTTTTTTTTCTTTGGTGGGGCTTTTTTATTTTAATAGTGCTATTTGATTAGGTGTAATTAGTTTAAATATCTGTAATTTGTTTATTATTTTCTGTAATTTAGTGTTTGTTTGTTTGTTTTTTGTACTTTAGCTAATTTAATTTAATTTAGGTCATTGTATTTAATTTAGTTTATTTAATTATAGTGTAGTGTTATGTGTTAGTGTAGCTTAGGTTAGGTTTTATTTTACAGGTACTTTTGTATTTATTTTAGCTAGGTAGTTATTAAATAGTTAAAATAAATACAAACTTGCCTGTAAAATAAAAATAAACCTAAGCTAGATACAATGTAACTATTAGTTATATTGTAGCTAGCTTAGGGTTTATTTTACAGGTAAGTATTTCGTTTTAAATAGGAATAATTTATTTAATGATAGGAATATTTATTTAGATTTACTTAAATTATATTTAAGTTAGGGGGTGTTAGGGTTAGGGTTATACTTAGGTTTAGGGGTTAATAACTTTAATATAGTGGCGGCAAGGTTGGGGGCGGCAGATTAGGGGTTCATAAATGTAGGTAGGTGGCAGCGAGTTCGGGACGGCAGATTTGGGGTTAATAATATTTAAATAATGTTTGCGAGGTGGGAGTGCGACGGTTTAGGGGTTAATATGTTTATTATAGTGGCGGCGACATTGGGGGTGGCAGATTAGGGGTTAATAAATATAATGTAGGTGTCGGCGATGTTGGGGGCAGCAGATTAGGGGTTCATAAATATAATGTAGGTGGCGGCGGTGTCCGGAGCGGCAGATTAGGGGTTAATAATTTTATTATAGTATTTGCGATGCGGGAGGGCCTCGGTTTAGAGGTTAATAGGTAGTTTATGGGTGTTAGTGTACCTTTTACCACTTTAGTTATGAGTTTTATGCTACGGCGTTGTACCATAAAACTCATAACTACTGACTTTTAAATGCGTTTTAAAAGCCAGACTGACAAAATCATTCCTCCCAGAGACATACATGACAATTTTTATGATAAGACTTATGCGCATATACACATACACATTTTAGTGTTGCAGGTACATTCTTACCTATGTGATAATATTAAATGTAAAGATAGTCTTTGTAGGTAGTATAGATAGCAAAGGGTGTCTACACATGTATTTATAAGATATTGAACAATTGTGTAAAAATATCCCACACTCTCCATAACTGGGCTACCATGAACTATATAGGTGAATCTAACACTCACAATACCTGCATGTCACATACTATAGGCCTAGAATTAATATATTATATAAGATGATGATCTAGATTTTTATTGGTTTTATATATGTGTGTCAATTTTGAACCTGTTTCATTTATGTACTCGCTCTAATAATGTTGTGTTTATATATTTATGTTCTAATATATTATGATTCTATACTCATGTATTGATCAATTGTGATGCTTGAGAATACCTTTTGATGTAATTGTTTATGACCTCCACAGCATGTACTCCAAGTCACACACCCCTCAGGTGTTTCCTATTTTTTAAATTAATTAGATTTGTTTGTTAGGCATATATAGCAAGTGTTTTATACATATTTTATTAAGCCTGATGAAACAGCCTCTGTATTGGCTGAGAAACGCGTTGCTAAATTTTTATCTTTTTATTAAAGTAAGTTATTACCACTTGCTGCCTGTCTTTTAATTATCTATTACCCGGTAAATCTGATATTTTGGACCACTGAGAGTTCCTGTTTTGCTGGAGTTTTAAGTCTACTGGGTGGCCAGATTGATCCCAGCTTGCCTCTGCAGCACCAAGGGAGGTGCTCCACCAAATGTGAGTGAATACAATACACTTATACTATATACTTTGTTCCAACGGTGCTAGGCCATATAGGCACCCTCTTGTGCTTTATACTATCCTCTACAGGTCATTACCCCTTGATCAGAGGCCAGTCTTCTGGGTGACTGTCATTTGATCCCAGACTGCTCCTTCCACACCATTAGGGGTGTATTGTGACATGTGAGGGAAACCATCACTTTTATCTGACACCTATTACCCTACGATATTGGGCCATGTGGTGCTTCTGTTCTTCTCTCTCCACTATAGATTAGGGGTTAATAGGTTTAGTAAGTGATAGTGATGTGGGAGGCAAGGGGTTTAGGGTTAATACATTTATTTATTGGTGGTGGGGTCCGGGAGCAGTGGTTTAGGGGTTAATACATTTATTTAGTTGCGGAGGGGTCTGGGAGCAGCAGTTTAGGGATTAATACATTTATTTAGTTGCGGAGGGGTCCGGGAGCGGCGGTTTAGGGGTTAATACATTTATTTAGTGGCGGAGGGGTCCGGGAGCAGTGGGATAGGGGTTAATAACTTTATTAAAGTTGCGGCGGGGAGTGGTGGCATAGGGGTTAAACATTTTAGTATAGTGGCAGTGTTTAGTGACAGGTATAAATAAAGTTGGGAGAAAGCTGAATAGCAGCAAGATCGACGACTGTTAGTTAACAGTCCGCTGCTCATCGCTTGGTGCATGGCTTTTTGCCGGCTTATTTATAAATAAGGAGAGCGTATTGAGATCTGTGGCTGCGATGTTAGGCAAGCGTATTGGTCCCAGTGAATGCAGCACAGTTGACGGCTTGATAATTTGGCCTCCATAAGTGCTTTTGACTTAGCTTGAGCGCTGTTTGTTATCACTCAACAGTGATAATATTTTGGCACTGCACTTGTGATCTAGACTAAAATGTACCTAACAGGAAGGGCTGAAATATCTCATCCTTACTCTGGCAGTGCAAATTAATCCTCAACATTAAAGAACAGAAAGCCATACAACTTTCTAATTTACTTATATTATCAAATTATCTTTGTTCTCTTGGTATCTTCGGTTGAAAAGCAGGGAAATAAGCTCAGGAGCGTGTCATAAGCACTATATTGCAGAAACTTTGCAAGAATGTTATCCATTTTCAAGAGCATTAGATATCAGCAATATTTCCCGCAATGTAGTCCTACAGACATCAAAGAATACCATGGGAAAGAAGCAAATTTGATAGATAAAAGTAAATTGGAAACTTTTTTTAAATTGTGTGCTCTGTCTGAACCAATTGTGGGTTTCATATCCCTTTATCTTTAAAGAAGTTGAAATTACTGTTTCATCTACTCCAACCTCATAAATCTAGCAATGACCGTCACTGTTCTCTGGGGCTTTACTGGCTGAAATAGGTTACAAGCAAATTATTAATGTGCGACCAAAATCAAACCACATGCCGATTGTTGGGTTAATTATCTATATTAAATGAAACTCTCATGATTCGGATAAATTGGAAATGTGTTTAATATTGCATGATCTATCTAATTCATTAAAGAACAAATGTGAGTTTTATGTCCCTTTAAGGCGCGGAATTGTAAAAAGAGATGGTGTCCGTGAGGGACAGAGGAGTTAAACGATGTCATGTGTGTGAATGACTGAGAGGCTAGGGTGCTAGTCACTACTGATTGAAAATAAAAGAGGATGTTAGTGTGGTGAGTATTGTAGGTGAATAACTTATGGTAGCGATAAGATGATATATTGTAATATTTTATGGAACTCTGGAATAAAGGAAGAGTACTGTAAAGCTAATAGTGGTGAAGAATTAAGGGTAACAATGATAGAGGTAAGTAGTTGTTTTAGTTCTATCTATCTATCTATCTATCTATATACCTATCATCTATATATCTATTAAGGGTAACAATGATAGAGGTAAGTAGTTGTTTTAGTTCTATCTATCTATATATCATCTATCTATCTATCATCTATCTTTCTAACTATCTATTTATCTATCATCCATCTATCTATCTATCTATCTATCTACACAACATTTTTTTTTTTTTTTTTATTATATAACCAAGAAATCAAAAGTATGTAATTTTCTTTTGTGTAAAGTGTTTTTTCCCACTTAATTATAGTATTATTTTATTTAAAGCGATTTGTTCTGCAAAATTGTCTTTTGTTTAATATGTTCTCCTTTGATCCATTTATCTTTATATTACAATGGGACATAGCTGATTTGAATAATGCCAAACTGGTTATAGAAAAGCTATGTAAAGAAGAGACACATGCAGAAATCAACCTCCTAGTGGATTTTGTGAAAGAGAGACCAACCTATTTGAAAGGGTGTTCCTGCAGCAGCTTTGAATACATTGAACTCTTATCAGCTACTTGCATGAGTGCATTGTCCTTTTAAGTATGTGCAAATAACTACTTAAATGTTCCTATTTCATGTTTATAATATCATCATTCAAAGCTATTTTTATTTGCTTATCTTAATTGAGCTTAGAATCTTCTTTGTAATTGGCAAACTATATAATATTTCAAGAAATCTGTTTCTTGAACATTCCAGGACACCCTGTTCAGTTTACGCCTTCCTCAACATCTCTTAATAAGTAAGATTGACACATTTAAAGTCATTAATCTTATTTTTCCCAAGGTCCTAGCTTGGTGCCAGGTGAGTTAAAAAGCTTTTAATCTTCAACTAATCCACTTAAGCGTGCTTTCATTTAAAGTCTGAATTCCCATGCTATATAAGAAATGCAAATTCTTCACTTCAGTATTCTGATTTCTAAGTCTTGGACAAATAAAGAATCATTTTAGCAAAATGAGATACAGCAATGTATACACCCGAAGGAAAAGTCTTCTGATATACAGATGTAAATAAAAAAGTGCAGACTCAATGACACAAACATCTCAGAAGTCTATTTAATCAATCACAGCGACAAGAGAGTTATTATTTACTTTTGTTGCCAAATATACCTGTTTTCTGCTTTATTTAAAACGATGTGCAGCATATTTTCATGTGTGTTCACTCAGAATTTGCATCAGTATGGTGAGTATTTTCATGCTTATTCAAAAAGAAATGCAAACGAAAATATACAACTTGATATTTATGGCAATGGTTATGAGTTTTCAAGCAGCATTTGAAAAAAAACAAAAAAACAAGCAGCTTTATGTTTTAAAATTGAGGGCTCCATTTTCTAAGCAGCGTAAGCTGCTACGGAGCCCTTGTGTGACAGGTTCGCATATGCAAGCTTGTTTCCTGCAATGTAAGAATAATCGCTGCGATCATTAGACCACAGGCTATCTGATGAAACAGTGTGTAACACTGAGAAACGCGTTGCTGTTGTTTTTATCATTATAATAAAATCTTTTAAAGTTCTTTTAACCCTCTATTCGCTGCCGACCTATTATTTTGCCTATTTTGGGACTCTCCTACCTATTTGGAGCTGTAGACTCTTCATTCAGGCCTCTGGACCTGTGGGACTGACCATTGCTGTACAGGCTCCCTTCCGTGGTATCCCTGGACTCTCCCTGGCGAGACGAGGATCCCCTGTGTGACATCATCTATTGGTCTACCAGATGACGGGTGGTTCCGGACTGCTGGTATTGCACATCTGTGCTTTACATCTTGTGAGTAGGATTCTTCTGCCATTTTTTGCACCTGTTTTAAGTAACTTTATGATCTGCACTATTTAGCGTCCTCTATTCTGATTTGTTTAGATTCCTTTGACCTGTGTCGCGGCACAACACCCTAGAAGAAGGGCCTGTCGCTTTGGAAACACATTATTTGGGATTATCCGTTACTGCAATAAAGGACTGTCCTATCATTACCCATCATCTATTGGACTATTAGTCTGTATACCCTTATACCTTGGTTTATTGATGTTACATTGTAATTTTTGTCTCATTAGCTTATTATCTTTTTACCATATTTCCAAGTGTTTTTTACCCGCTCCTAGGCGCCTCTTATAAGTACTGCGGTGACGCCTTCTGCCACTAGCGTACTAGTTGCCCCTTTTAAGAACCCAATTAAGGAGTAGATTATGAGTGGAGCACTATTTAGCGCTCCAGCTCATGCGTAAACTTCGCTATATGGAGGCTTTGAGGGATATTTATCAAGCTGTCAACTGCAAATACGCTGGAATTCTGCAGCGTAATTGTGGCGAGTCTGATTCGCCCCATTTATCAAAGCCTACAGACCGGCAAAAGTTGAAATTTGTGACGTAACATACTATCCGCCGGTCTCAATCCGACACAGATCGATGCTTACGTCATTACAGATGTTCCGAATACAAATTCGGCACTATCTGACAACTTTTGCCATTTATCACATTTCTAAAAGGTACGCTCACCACAATTCCGGCCCAGCGTACCTGGTTTTCAATGCGCGACCCTGGAGGCCGCGGATGCCATAGGAATCAATGGGAGTCTGAAAGCAGCGAAAGCTTATGTTCGATGCTGCCTGATATCTCATTGATTTTCTATGCTAGAATAAAAGTGATGTTTACACCTAACACCCTAACATAAGCCCCGAGTCTAAACACCACTAATCTGCTGCCGCCGACACCGCAGCAACTAAATAATTATATTAACCCCTATCCCGCCGCTCCAGGACCCTGCCGCAACTAAATAAATATATTAACCCCTATCCTGCCACTCCCCGACACCGCTGCAACTAAATAAATATAATAACCCCCATCCCGCCGCTCCCCAACACCACCGCAACTAAATAAATGTATTAACCCCTATCCCGCCGCAACTAAATAAATGTATTAACCCCTAAACCTCTGGCCTCCCACATCACTACCACTTACTAAACCTATTAACCCCTAAACCGCCAACAGCCCCCCACATCGCCATAAACTAAATTAAGCTATTAACCCCTTAACCTAACAACCCGCTAACTTTACATTAAACATTAACTCATCCCTATCTTATAATAAATATATAATAAATAAAACTACCAATGGCCCTTAAGAGGGCCTTTTGCGGGGCATTGCCCCAAAAAAATCAGCTCTTTTACCTGTAAATAAAAATACAAACACCCCCCAACAGTAAAACCCACCACCCATACAACCAACCCACCAAATAAAAACCTATCTAAAAAACCTAAGCACCCCATTTGCATTTGGATGGGCATTGCCCTTAAAAGGGCATTTAGCTCTTTTTCTTTGCCCAAAGTTCCTAACCTAAAATTAAAACCCACCCAATAAACCCTTAAAAAAAACCTAACACTAACCCCTGAAGATCCACTTACAGTTTTTGAAGACCGGACATCCATCCTTAACGAAGCGGCAGAAGTCCTCAGCGAAGCCGGCAGAAGTTTTCATCTAAGCAGGCCGAAGTCTTAATCCAAGCCTTCAGAAGTCTTTATCCAGATGGCATCTTCTATCTTCATCCATCCGGCGTGAAGCAGCTCCATCTTCAAGACATCCGGCGAGGAGCATCCTCTTCTTACAACGTCTTCTGAAGAATGAAGTTTCCCTTTAAATGATGTCATCCAAGATGGCGTCCCTTACATTCCAATTGGCTGATAGAATTCTATCAGCCAATAGGAATTAAGGTGGGAAAAAACCTATTGGCTGTTGCAATCAGCCAATAGGATTGAGCTTTCATCCTATTGGCTGATCCAATCAGCCAATAGGTTTGAGCTTGCATTCTTTTGGCCGATTGGATTGGAATATTGGAATTTTTTAAGGGTTTATTGGGTGGGTTTTAATTTTAGGTTAGGGACTTTGGGCAAAGAAAAAGAGCTAAATGCCCTTTTAAGGGCAATACCCATCCAAATGCCCTTTTCAGGGCAATGGAGAGCTTAGGTTTTTTAGAAAGGTTTTTATTTGGGGGGTTGGTTGTGTGGGTGGTGCGTTTTACTGTTGGTGGGTATTTGTATTTTTATTTACAGGTAAAAAAGCTGATTTCTTTGGGGCAATGCCCCGCAAAATGCCTTTTTAAAGGCCATTGGTAGTTTAGTGTAGGCTAGGGGTTTTATTATTTTGGAGGGGATTTTTTATTTTGATAGGGCTATTAGATTAGGTGTAATTAGTTTAAATATTTGATCATTTATTTTTTATTTTGTGTAACTTAGTTGTTATTGTTTTGTAACTTAGTAATTTTTAATAGTAGATTTAAATAATTTGAGTAGGGTTAGGTGTTTAAATATGTAATATAGTTAATTTAATTGTTAGTTTAATGTAATTTTAGCATAATAGGGTAGGTTAATGAATAGTTTAATATAGTTTAATGTAATTTAATGTAATTTTAGTATAATAGTTAGGGTAGATTAATGAATAGTTTAATATAGCTTAATGTATTTTTAGTATAATAATTAGGGTAGGTTCATTAATAGTTTAATATAGTTTATTTGAATTCGAAAGGTAAGTTTAAATTTATTATAAGATAGGGATGAGTTAATATTTAATGTAAAGTTAGCGGGTTGTTAGGTTTAGGGGTTAATAGCTTAATTTAGTTTATGGCGATGTGGGGGCTGGCGGTTTAGGGGTTAATAGATTTAGTTAGTGGTAGTGATGTGGGAGGCCTGGGGTTTAGGGGTTAATACATTTATTTAGTTGCGGAGGGCTCCGGGAGCGGCGGGATAGGGGTTAATAACTTTATTTAGTTGTGATGGACTCTGGGAGTGGCGGGATAGAGGATAATACCTTTATTAAAGTTGGGGTGGGTTCCGGGAGCAGCGATTTAAGGTTTAATACCTTTATTAAAGTTGCGGCGTGGTCCATGAGCGGCGGGATAGGGGTTAAAGGGACAGTAAACCTTAAAAATAATGTTATATAATTCTGCACATAGTGCAGAATTATATAACATTATTTAGGTGCTATAGCTATAAATGCCTTTTTTATCTTTTAATTTGTTAAAAATATGGCGCTTTTACAGACCCGCTCTGTAAAAGCTGTCAAAAAGCCGCGCACCAAGTACGGGGCAATGAGCAGCGGACTGTTGTTAACTAACAGTCATCGATCTCGCTGCTATTTGGCTTTTTCCCAACTTTATTTATACCCTGTCACTAAACACCGCCACTATACTAAAATGTTTAAAGGGACAGTAAACCTTAAAAATAATGTTATATAATTCTGCACATAGTGCAGAATTATATAACATTATTTAGGTGCTATAGCTATAAATGCCTTTTTTACCTTTTAATTTGTTAAAAATATGGCGCTTTTACAGACCCGCTCTCTGCTCTCTGCTGAGCGGGTCTGTTATATTTAGTCAGCGCATCGGGCCAGCTGTATAGTCACAGCCCGGCCCGACCGCGCCATAAGAAAAAGTGCAGCTCGCTCCTGTCACAGGAGCGAGCTGCACATAGTGCTATGACGTGGTCGAGCCGGGCTGTGACTATACAGCTGGCCCGATGCGCTGACTAAATATAACAGACCCGCTCAGCAGAGAGCAGAGAGCGGGTCTGTAAAAGCGCCATATTTTTAACAAATTAAAAGGTAAAAAAGGCATTTATAGCTATAGCACCTAAATAATGTTATATAATTCTGCACTATGTGCAGAATTATATAACATTATTTTTAAGGTTTACTGTCCCTTTAAACATTTTAGTATAGTGGCGGTGTTTAGTGACAGGGTATAAATAAAGTTGGGAAAAAGCCAAATAGCAGCGAGATCGATGACTGTTAGTTAACAACAGTCCGCTGCTCATTGCCCCGTACTTGGTGCGCGGCTTTTTGACAGCTTTTATAAATTTATAAATATAGAGAACGTATTCAGGTCCGCGGCCGCAATGTTAGGCGAGCGTATTGGTCCCGGCGAATGCAGCACAGTTGACGGCTTGATAATTCGGCCTCTTTGTGCGCACATCCAGTTGTGCTTGTATTACAAGTTGAAAGTAAAAAGGTTAGCAGAAGAATGAAAATCAGACATGCGCAAAAAGTTGAACTTTGAATAACGCAACCACATTAACGTATTCTCCCATAGACGTCAATGGAGCACACAAACTGCAGAAAACCTAACACCCATACTTGTGCTAACCTGACAGCATTTTTTCATTAAACCCAACGTCATTTTAGTGTTCTTCATATAGAAAAATATGTTGTATTTCTCTTGTTAAGTGTATCCAGTCCACGGATCATCCATTACTTATGGAATATATTCTCCTTCCCAACAGGAAGCTGCAAGAGTCCACCCACAGCAAAGCTGCTATATAGCTCCTCCCCTAACTGCCATATTCAGTCATTCTCTTGCAAGCCTCAACATAGATAGGAGGTCGTGAGAGTCTGTGGTGCTTTCTACTTAGTTTATTCTTCAATCAAAAGTTTGTTATTTTTAAATGGCACCGGAGTGTGCTGTTTATCTCAGGCAGTATTTGGAAGAAGAATCTGCCTGCGTTTTTCTATGATCTTAGCAGACGTAACTAAGATCCATTTGCTGTTCTCACACATTCTGAGGAGTGAGGTACTTCAGAGGGGGAATGGCGTGCAGGTTTTCCTGCAGATAAGGTATGTGCAGTAAAATATTTTTCTAGGAATGGAATTGACTAAGAAAATACTGCTGATACCGAAGTAATGTAAGTAAAGCCTTAAATGCAGCGATAGCGACTGGTATCAGGCTTATTAATAGAGATACATACTCTTGTAAAAATGTGTTTTAAAATGTTTGCTGGCATGTTTAATAGTTTTTTAACATATGTTTGGTGATAAAACTTATTGGGGCCTAAGTTTTTTCCACATGGCTGGCTTAAATTTTGCATAGAAACAGTTAACTGAAGCTTCCCACTGTTGGCTGTGGCAGTTTGTTGTGTCTGTTTTTAAAAACGTCTATGTCATTTTTTTGATCTGTTTTTTGCATTAAGGGGTTAATCATCCATTTGCAAGTGGGTGCAATGCTCTGTTACCTTATTACATGTACTGTAAAAATTTCGTTTGTTTTACTGCCTTTTTTTCACTGTTTTTCAAATTTTGACAAAATTTGTTTCTCTTAAAGGCACAGTAACGTTTTATATATTTGCTTGTTAACTTGATTTAAAGTGTTTTCCAAGCTTACTAGTCTCATTATTAGTCTGTTCTAACATGTCTGACATAGAGGAAGCTCTGTGTTCATTATGTTTTAAAGCCATGGTGGAACCCCATCTTAGAATGTGTACCAGATGTACTGATTTCATGTTAAACAATAAAGATCATTTTTTGTTTTTAAAAACATTATCACCAGAGGATTCTGACGTGGGGGTAGTTATGCCGACTAACTCTCCCCACGTGTAAGACCTTTTGACTCCCGCTTTAGGGACTCACGCTCAAATGGCGCCAAGTACATCAAGGGCACCCATAGCGTTTCTTTTACCAGGGGATTCTGTCGAGGGGAAAGTTATGCCGACTAACTCTCCCCACGTGTCAGACCCTTCGACTCCCGCTTCAGGGACTCACGCTCAAATGGCGCCAAGTACATCAAGGGCGCCCATAGCGTTTATTTTACAAGACATGGCAAAGGTGGTGAATAATATTCTGGCAGCAGTATTAGTCAGACTACCTGAAATTAAAGGAAAGCAGTTAGCTCTGGGGGTAGATACAGAGCATACAGACGCTTTTAGAACCATGTATGATACTACCTCACAATATGCTTAGTATGTGGGTGATTTTTTTTTTTTTTACTCAGGGAAGATGTTTTAACCTGATTCTGATATTTCTACATTTAAAATTTATGCTTGAGAACCTCCACTTGTTGCTCAGGGAGGCTTTGGCTGCTCTGAATGAATGTGTACAATCGCAGGGCCAGAGAAATTGTGTAGACTGGATAAATAATATGCAGTGCCGGTGTGTACTGATGTTTTTCCAATACCTAAAGAGGTTTACTAAAAATTTTTTAATAAGGAATGGGATAGACCAGGTGTGCCGTTCTCTTCCCCTCCTATTTTTTAGAAGAATGTTTTCTAATAGTTACCACCACACAGGACTTCTGGCAGACAGTTCCTAAGGTGGAGAGAAGAGTTTCTACTCTAGCTAAGCGTACCACTACCTCTGACGAGGACAGTTGTGCTTTTTAGATCCAATGGATAAAAAATGTTTATTCAACAGGGTTTTATCCTGCAGCCCCTTGCATACATTGCTTCTGTCACTGCTGCTGCGGCGTTCTGGGTTGAGTCTCTTGATGAGGCTTTACAGTTAAGCGACTCCATTGGATGAATATATTTGACAAGCTTATGCTAGCCAATTCCTTTGTTTTCTGATGCCTTGTTCATTTGACTAGACTAACGGGTAAGAATTCTGTTTTTTACTATACTGGCGCGCAGAGCGCTATGGCTTATATCATGGTCAGCTGTCGTGACTTTAATAAATAAGCTACTTAACTTCCCTTCAAGGGGCAGACCCTATTCGGGCCTGGTTTGAAGGAGATTATTGCTTATATCACTGGAGGAAAAGGTCATGCCCTTCCTCAGGATAGGTCCAAATCAAGGGCCAAAAAAAAAAAAAAAAAGGTCTAATTTTCGTGCCTTTTAAAAACTTCAGGGCAGGTGTGGCATCCTCTTCCTCTAAGGCAAAACAAGAGGGAATTTTTGCTCAGTCCAAGGCGGTCTGGAGACAATCGGACCTGGAACAAAGATAAGCAGGCCAAGGAGCCTGCTGCTGCCTCTAAGGCAGCATGAAGGAACGGACCCCTATCCGGTAACGGATCCTATAGGGGGCAGACTTTCATTCTTCGCCCAGGCGTGGGCAAGAGATGCCCAGGATCCCTAGGCATTGGAATTTATATCCCAGAGATATCTTCTGGATTTCAAAGATTCCCCCCCAAAAAAAGGGGAGATTTCGCCTTTCACAATTATCTGCAAACCAGATAAAGAAGGAGGCATTCTTACATTGTGTACGAGATCCATCCAGTTCCAAGAGAGGAACAGGGACAGAGTTTTTACTCAAATCTGTTTGTGGTTCCCAAGGAGAGGGAACCTTCAGACCTATTTTGGATCTAAAGATCTTAAACAAATTCCTCAGAATTCCGTCATTTAAGATGGAAACTATTCGTACCATCTTAACTATGATCCAGGAGAGTCAATAGAGGACTACAAAGGATTTGAAGGATGCTTATCCTCACATTGTGATGCATAAAGATCACCATCGTTTTTCAGGTTTGCCTTTCTAGACAGGCATTACCAGTTTGTAGCTCTTTCCTTTGGGATATCTACAGCCCCAAGAATCTTTATGGAGGTTCTGGGGTCGCTTTGGCGGTCGGGGCATAGAAGTGGCCCCTTATTTAGACGACATCCTGATACAGGCGTCAAACATCCAAATTGCCCAGTCTCATACGGACGTAGTACTGGCATTTCTGAGATCACATGGGTGGAAAGTGAACAAGGAAAGAGTTCTCTATCCCCAATCTCAAGGGTTTCCCTCCTAGGGACTCTGATAGATTCTGTAGAAATGAAAATTTACCTGACGGAGTCCAGGTTGTCAAAGTTTCTAAATTTCTGCCGTGTTTTTTTTTTTTTTTTTTCATCCCATCCGCGCCCTTCGGTGGCTCAGTACATGAATGAAATCGGCTTAATGGTAGCGGCAAGGGACATAGTACCGTTTGCACGTCTACATTTCAGACCGCTGCAACTATGCATGCTCAGTCAGAGGAACGGGGATTACACAGATTTGTCCCCCTGTTAAACCTGGACCAAGAGACCAGAGATTCTCTTCTCTGGTGACTATGTCGGGTCCATCTGTCCAAGGGTATGACCTTCCGCAGGTCAGATGGGACAATTGTTACAATAGATGCCAGCCTTTTAGGTTGGGATGCAGTCTGGAACTCCCTGAAGGCTCAGGGATAGTGAACTTAGGAGGAGACACTCCTTCTAATAAATATTCTGGAACTGGGAGTGATATTCCATGCTCTTCAGACTTGGCCTCAGTTAGCAACTCTGAGGTACATCATACTCAGTCGGACAATATACACGACTGTGGCTTACATCAGCCATCAAGGGGGAACAGAAGTTCCCTAGCGATGTTAGAAGTCTTACAATAATTCACTGGACAGAGACTCACTCTTGTCTATCAGCTATCCATATCCCAGGTGTTGAGAACTGGGAGGTGGATTTTCTAAGTCGTCAGACTTTTCTTCCGGGGGAGTGGGATTTCCTCCGGAGGTCAAGACCAAGCAGGAGAGGGCTTTGGTGTTTTTGACAGCGCCTGCGTAGCCACGCAGGACCTGGTATGCAGATCTGGTGGACATGTCATCCTTTCCATCACAGTCTCTGCTTCTGAGACAGGTCCCTCTACCTCAGGGTCCTTTCAACCATCTAAATAGAATCAATCTGAGATGGACTGCCTGGAGACTGAACGCTTGATGTTATCAAAGCATGGCTTCTCCGAGTCAGTCATTGATACCTTAATACAGACATGAAAGCCTGTCTCTAGGAAAATTGAACATAGATATGGTGTAAATATCTGATTGTTATGAATCCAAGGGTTACTCATGGAGTAAAGTCTGGATTCCCAGGATATTATCTTTTCTCCAAGATGTTTTTGAGAAAAGGGTTGTCAGCTAATTCCTTAAAAGGGGACAGATTTTTACTCTGTCTATTTTTTTGCACAAGCGTCTGGCAGGTATTCTAGACGTTCAGGCATTTGGTCAGGCTTTGGTTAGATCCAAGCCTGTGTTTAAAACTGTTGCTCCGCCATGGAGCTTAAACCCGATTCTTAAGGTTCTTCAAGAAGTTCCGTTTGAACCTTTTTTGTTCCATAGATATCAATCTTTATCTTGGAAAGTTCCTTTTGGGTAGCTAATTCCTCGACTCGTAGAGTCTCCAAGTTATCTGTGTTACAATGTGATTCTCCTTATCTGGTCCTTCGTACGGATAAGGTAGTCCTGCGTACCAACCTGGGTTTTTTCCTAAGGTGGTATCTAACAAGTACATCACTCAAGAGATAGTTGTTCCATGCTTGTATCCTAATCCTTCCTCAAAGAAGGAACGTCTATTACACAATATTGGACGTGGTTTGTGCTTTAAAGTTTTACTTACAAGCTACTACAGTTTTCATCAAACGTTCACCTTGTTTGTTGTCTATTCTGGACAGAGGAGAGGTCAAAATACTTCAGCAGCCTCTCTGTCTTTTTGGTTAAAAAGCATAATTCATTTATCTTATGAGACTGCTGGACAGCAGCCTCCTGAAGGGATTACAGCTCATTCTACTAGAGCTGTGGTTTTCACTTGGGCCTTTTTTAAATGTGGCTTCTGTTGAACAGATTTACAAGATGGAGTCTTGGTCTGCGCTTCATACTTTTCAAATTTAACAAATTTGATACCTTGCTTCTTCGGAGGCTATTTTTGGGAGAAAGGGTTTTTTACAGGCAGTGGTAACTTCCGTTTAAGTACCTGCCTTGTCCCTCCCATCATCCGTGTACTTTAGCTTTGGTATTGGTATTCCATAAGTAATGGATGATCCGTGGACTGGATACACTTAACAAGAGAAAACATAATTTATGCTTACCTGATAAATTTATTTCTCTTGTAGTGTATCCAGTCCACGGCCCGCCCTGTCACTTTAAGGCAGGTAATTTTTTCATTTGAACTACAGTCACCACTGCACCCTATGGTTTTTCCTTTCTCTGCATGTTTTCGGTCGAATGACTGAATATGGCAGTTAGGGGAGGAGCTATATAGCAGCTTTGCTGTGGGTGGACTCTTGCAGCTTCCTGTTGGGAAGGAGAATATATTCCATAAGTAATGGATGATCCGTGGACTGGATACACTACAAGAGAAATAAATTTATCAGGTAAGCATAAATTATGTTTTATTCATATATACTGTATGATGTGTACATATATATATATATATGCATACACATTTTTAGACATGTCTATGTATATATATATATATATATATATATATATATATATATATATATCTTACACAACCTTAGCACTCCCGTTAAGGTAATAATGGCCGGTCTCCAAAATACTCCAAAGAAATAACTTGCACCCGGTTTCTTCAGTAAGGCTGTTACCACTTTATTCATTAAGGCCTAGATTTGGAGTTTGGCGGTAGCCGTGAAAACCAGCGTTAGAGGCTCCTAACGCTGGTTTTATGCTACCTCCGGTATTTGGAGTCACTCAAAAAAGGGTCTAACGCTCACTTTTCAGCCGCGACTTTTCCATACCGCAGATCCCCTTACGTAAATTGCGTATCCTATCTTTTCAATGGGATTTTTCTAACTCTGGTATTTAGAGTCGTGTCTGAAGTGAGCGTTAGAATTCTAACGACAAAACTCCAGCCGTAGAAAAAAGTCAGTTTCTGGGCTAACGCCGGTTCATAAAGCTCTTCACTACTGTACTCTAAAGTACACTAACACCCATAAACTACCTATGTACCCCTAAACCGAGGTCCCCCCACATCGCCGCAACTCGATTAATTTTTTTTAACCCATAATCTGCCGACCGCCACCTACGTTATCCTTATGTACCCCTAATCTGCTGCCCCTAACACCGCCGACCCCTATATTATATTTATTAACCCCTAATCTGCCCCCCACAACGTCGCCGCCAGCTACCTACACTTATTAACCCCTAATCTGCCGTCCGCACGCCGCCGCCAGCTACATTATCCCTATGTACCCCTAATCTGCTGCCCTAACATCGCCGACCCCTATATTATATTTATTAACCCCTAACCTGCCCCCCACAACGTCGCCGCCACCTACCTACAATAATTAACCCCTAATCTGCCGATCGCAAAGAGCCGCCAGCTACATTATAGCTATGTACCCCTAATCTGCTGCCCCTAACACCGCCGACCCCTATATTATATTTATTAACCCCTAACCTGCCCTCCCTAACATCGCCGACACCTAACTTCAATTATTAACCCCTAATCTGCCGACCGAATCTCGCCGCTATTCTAATAAATGTATTAACCCCTAAAGCTAAGTCTAACCCTAACACTAACACCCCCCTAAATTAAATATAATTTTAATCTAACGAAATTAATTAACTCTTATTAAATAAATTATTCCTATTTAAAGCTAAATACTTACCTGTAAAATAAATCCTAATATAGCTACAACATAAATTATAATTATATAAGAGCTATTTTAGGATTAATATTTATTTTACAGGTAACTTTCTATTTATTTTAACCAGGTACAATAGCTATTAAATAGATAAGAACTATTTAATAGCTAAAATAGTTAAAATAATTACAAATTTACCTGTAAAATAACCTCAGCCAATCAGATTGAGCTCGCATTCTATTGGCTGATCGGAACAGCCAATAGAATGCAAGCTCAATCTGATTGGCTGATTGGATCAGCCAATCGGATTGAACTTGATTCTGATTGGCTGATTCCATCAGCCAATCAGAATATTCCTACCTTAATTCCGATTGGCTGATAGAATCCTATCAGCCAATCGGAATTCGAGGGACGCCATCTTGGATGCTGTCCCTTAAAGGAACCGTCATTCTTCAGTTGGACGTCGCCGGATGAAGATGGGTCCGCGGTGGAGGTCTTCAGGATGGAGCCGGTCCTCATCGGATGAAGATAGAAGATGCCGCTTGGAAGATGATGGTTGCCGGTCCGGATCTACTCTTCTTCCCGGATAGGATGAAGACTTTGGACCCTCTTCTGGACTTCTTCAGTGGATATCTAGCCCCCGCTTGGGTTGGATGAAGATATCAGAGCCAGGACGGATCGGTGTGATACCCGGTGAGGTGAAGACAAGGTAGGATGATCTTCAGGGGCTTAGTGTTAGGTTTATTTAAGGGGGGTTTGGGTTAGATTAGGGGTATGTGGGTGGTGGGTTGTAATGTTGGGGGGGGGTATTGTATGTTTTTTTTTACAGGCAAAAGAGCTGAACTTCTTGGGGCATGCCCCGCAAAGGGCCCTGTTCAGGGCTGGTAAGGTAAAAGAGCTTTGAACTTTAGTAATTTAGAATAGGGTAGGGCATTTTTTATTTTGGGGGTCTTTGTTATTTTATTAGGGGGCTTAGAGTAGGTGTAATTAGTTTAAAATTGTTGTAAGATTTTCCTTATGTTTGTAAATATTTTTTTATTTTTTGTAACTTAGTTCTTTTTTATTTTTTGTACTTTAGTTAGTTTATTTCATTGTAGTTATTTGTAGATATTGTATTTAATTAATGTATTGATAGTGTAGTGTTAGGTTTAATTGTAGGTAATTGTAGATATTTTATTTAATTAATTTAATGATAGTGTAGTGTTAGGTTTAATTGTAACTTAGGTTAGGATTTATTTTACAGGTAATTTTGTTATTATTTTAACTAGGTAACTATTAAATAGTTCTTAACTACTTAATAGCTATTGTACCTGGTTAAAATAATTACAAAGTTACCTGTAAAATAAATATTAATCCTAAAATAGCTATAATATAATTATAATTTATAGTGTAGCTATATTAGGATTTATTTTACAGGTAAGTATTTAGCTTTAAATAGGAATAATTTATTTAATAAGAGATAATTAATTTCGTTAGATGTAAATTATATTTAATTTAGGGGGGTGTTAGTGTTAGGGTTAGACTTAGCTTTAGGGGTTAATACATTTATTAGAATAGTGGTGAGCTCAAGTCGGCAGATTAGGGGTTAATAATTGAAGTTAGGTATCGGCGATGTAAGGGAGGACAGATTAGGGGTTAATACTATTTATGATAGGGTTAGTGAGGCGGATTAGGGGTTAATAACTTTATTATAGTAGCGCTCAGGTCCGGTCGGCAGATTAGGGGTTAATAAGTGTAGGCAGGTGGAGGCAACGTTGTGGGGGGCAGATTAGGGGTTAATAAATATAATATAGGGGTCGGCGATGTTAGGGCAGCAGATTAGGGGTACATAGGGATAATGTAAGTAGCGGCGGTTTACGGAGCGGCAGATTAGGGGTTAATAAAAATATGCAGGTGTCAGCGATAGCGGGGGCGGCAGATTAGGGGTTAATAAGTGTAAGGCTAGGGGTGTTTAGACTCGGGACACATGTTAGGGTGTTAGGTGCAGACGTAGGAAGTGTTTCCGCATAGCAAACAATGGGGCTGCGTTAGGAGCTGAACGCGGCTTTTTTGCAGGTATTAGGTTTTTTTTCAGCTCAAACAGCCCCATTGTTTCCTATAGGGGAATCGTGCACGAGCACGTTTTTGAGGCTGGCCGCGTCCGTAAGCAACTCTGGTATCGAGAGTTGAAGCTGCGTTAAATATGCTCTACGCTCCTTTTTTGGAGCCTAACGCAGCCTTTCTGTGGACTCTCAATACCAGAGTTATTTTTATGGTGCGGCCAGAAAAAAGCCGGCGTTAGCTTTTCGGGATCGTTACCGACAAAACTCTAAATCTAGCCGTAATTGTGGTACACTTCACATCCATATTTCCATCACTCTCAAAAAGCCTTAAAAACCTGATATTGCTTGCACCTTACAGCTAGCACGCCACTCTTAATCGAGGAAAAGAGGGAACCTTTTGTGTTTTATTAGTATTATCTTCCTACCATTATCCTTAATAGAAATTGTTCAGGTTCATCAAGGACACTGCTCTTAGGGATTTTGCTTTTGTTTCTTTTGTGCTTAAAGAATATTTTAATAAAATGAAATGTTAGTTTTAATGAATGAATAAATTAATGTACCATGCAATTTCCCCTTTACTGTTTTTTAGTGTTAAAAGGGACAATGTACTCAAGCAAGCAGCTAATAAGAGTCCCTTGTATTCAAAGCAGCTGCATGAACACCCCTTCAAAAGGGCTGGATTCTCTTTCTTCCACCCCACTGGCATGCTGATTTATGCTGCTGCCTCCTGTGTATAAAGCTTTTTCTATAGCCAGTTATTCACATAAAAGTGGAGAATGTTTTACAGTACAATGTCCCTTTAATGGAGCTTATATACAGAGAGGTTACACCAAACGTTTGCCTATTTGCCTATAGTCTATCACAGTACCAACTATAAAAAAAATAAGAAAATTGTCAAATCTTTAAATGAAAGAAAGAAAAATTGACTACAATATAATTTCAAGCATCATATCTTTCCAGTTATAACTGAACAATTTCACAAGCAAACATGTTGATATTACGCTTTACTTCTTTTATTACATGTGAGAGACGAGTACAATGAATTCTATGGGGTCAATTTATCAATGTCTGTCCGACATGATACGCTGTAGCGTATCATGTCCAACAGACATAGCTGAATGGCGACAGCATACGCTGTTGGCATTTAACATTGCACAAGCAGTTCACTAGAACTGCTTTTCAATGCCACCCCCTGCAGGTTTGAGGCCGATTGGCCGCTAGCAGGGGGGGTGTCAATCAGCCCGATCGTATAGGATCGGGTGGATTACAGACCGCAGCCTCAGAGGCAGCGGACCAGTTATGGAGCATCGGTCTTAAGAAGCGTAGTCAGGAGAAGCAGACGTCAAACCAGTATATCCAAATAGTAATTGTAGAAGAGGAATTAACCAACTACACAAGCAACCACATGCTGAAAACAGAGAGCTTATAATGACTACTACAATTAGGGCCTAATTTGTTTTCCAGTCTTCGGTAAAGTTACAGTACACCTTACTGTAGCAGAAACAGAAATCACTCTTTTAGCTGAGTACCTTTAACGACAATGCAATTTTAAACAACTTTTTAATTTACTTCTATTATCTGATTTGCTTTTTTCTGTTGGTATCCTTTGCTGAAAAGCATTCCTAGGTAGACTCAGGAGCACCAATGCATTACTGGGAGCTGCTGATTGATGATTGTACATATTTAATTCTTCTCATTTGCTTAACTGATGTCTTTAGATAGCTTCCAAAATCCAAAAGAAACCAAGGCCTAGATTTGGAGTTTGGCGGTAGCCGTGAAAACCAGCGTTAGAGGCTCCTAACGCTGGTTTTAGGCTACCGCCGGTATTTGGAGTCATTCAAAAAAGGATCTAACGCTCACTTTTCAGCCGCGACTTTTCCATACCACAGATCCCCTTACGTCAATTGCGTATCCTATCTTTTCAATGGGATCTTTCTAACTCCGGTATTTAGAGTCGTGGCTGAAGTGAGCGTTAGAAATCTAACGACAAAACTCCAGCCGCAGAAAAAAGTCAGTAGTTAAGAGCTTTCTGGGCTAACGCCGGTTTATAAAGCTCTTAACTACTGTGCTCTAAAGTACACTAACACCCATAAACTACCTATGTACCCCTAAACCGAGGTCCCCCCACATCGCCGACACTCGATTAAATTTTTTTAACCCCTAATCTGCCGACCGCCACCTATGTTATACTTATGTACCCCTAATCTGCTGCCCCTAACACCGCCGACCCCTATATTATATTTATTAACCCCTAACCTGCCCCCCACAACGTTGCAGCCAGCTACCTACAATAATTAACCCCTAATCTGCCGACTGCAAAGAGCCGCCACCTACATTATAGCTATGTACCCCTAATCTGCTGCCCCTAACACCGCCGACCCCTATATTATATTTATTAACCCTTAATCTGCCCCCCTCAACATCGCCTCCACCTGTCTACACTTATTAACCCCTAATCTGCCGAGCGGACCGCACCGCTACTATAATAAAGTTATTAACACCAATTCCGCCTCACTAACCCTATAATAAATAGTATTAACCCCTAATCTGCCCTCCCTAACATCGCCGACACCTAACTTCAATTATTAACCCCTATTCTGCCGACTGGAGCTCACCGCTATTCTAATAAATGTATTAACCCCTAAAGCTAAGTCTAACCCTAACACTAACACCCCCCTAAGTTAAATATAATTTTAATCTAAAGAAATTAATTAACTCTTCTTAAATAAATTATTCCTATTTAAAGCTAAATACTTACCTGTAAAATAAATCCTAATATAGCTACAATATAAATTATAATGATATTATAGCTATTTTAGGATTAATATTTATTTTACAGGTAACTTTGTATTTATTTTAACCAGGTACAATAGCTATTAAATAGTTAAGAACTATTTAATAGCTAAAATAGTTAAAATAATTACAAATTTACCTGTAAAATAAATCCTAACCTAAGTTACAATTAAACCTAACACTACACTATCAATAAATAAATTAAATAAAATACCTATAATTATCTACAATTAAACCTAACACTACACTATCAATAAATAAATTAAATACAATTCCTACAAATAAATACAATGAAATAAACTAACTAAAGTACAAAAAATAAAAAAGAACTAAGTTACAAAAAATAAAAAAATATTTACAAACATTAGAAATATATTACAACAATTTTAAACTAATTACACCTACTCTAAGCCCCCTAATAAAATAACAAAGCCCCCCAAAATAAAAAAATGCCCTACCCTATTCTAAATTACTAAAGTTCAAAGCTCTTTTACCTTACCAGCCCTGAACAGGGCCCTTTGCGGGGCATGCCCCAAGAAGTTCAGCTCTTTTGCCTGTAAAAAAAAAACATACAATACCCCCCCCAACATTACAACCCACCACCCACATACCCCTAATCTAACCCAAACCCCCCTTAAATAAGCCTAACACTAAGCCCCTGAAGATCTCCCTACCTTGAGTCGTCTTCACCCAGCCGAGCCAAATTCTTCATCCAAGCGGAGCAAGAAGAGGTCCTCCATCCGGTAGAAGTCTTCATCCAAGCGGGGCAGAAGAGGTCTTCCATCCGATTGAAGTCTTCATCCAAGCGGAATCTTCTATCGTCATCCATCCGGAGCGGAGCGCAGCATCCTGAAGACCTCCGACGCGGAACATCCATCCTGGCCGACGACTGAACGACGAATGACGGTTCCTTTAAATGACGTCATCCAAGATGGCGTCCCTCGAATTCCGATTGGCTGATAGGATTCTATCAGCCAATCAGAATTAAGGTAGGAATATTATGATTGGCTGATGGAATCAGCCAATCAGAATCAAGTTCAATCCGATTGGCAGATCCGATCAGCCAATCAGATTGAGCTCGCATTCTATTGGCTGTTCCAAGGGGTTAATAAT
Source organism: Bombina bombina (assembly GCF_027579735.1). Classification (NCBI taxonomy): domain Eukaryota; kingdom Metazoa; phylum Chordata; class Amphibia; order Anura; family Bombinatoridae; genus Bombina; species Bombina bombina. Next base: position 168,466,956 of record NC_069508.1, on the reverse strand, counting down.
TGAAGTTAGGTGTTGGCGATGTTAGGGAGGGCAGATTAGGGGTTAATACTATTTATTATAGGGTTAGTGAGGCGGATTAGGGGTTAATAACTTTATAATAATAGCGATGTGGTCCGCTCGGCAGATTAGGGGTTAATAAGTGTAGGCAGGTGGAGGCGACGATGTGGGGGGCAGATTAGGGGTTAATAAATATAATATAGGGGTCGGCGGTGTTAGGGGCAGCAGATTAGGGGTACATAGGGATAATATAAGTAGCGGCGGTTTACGGAGCGGCAGATTAGGGGTTAATAATAATATGCAGGGGTCAGCGATAGCGGGGGCGGCAGATTAGGGGTTAATAAGTGTAAGGTTAGGGGTGTTTAGACTCGGGGTACATGTTAGAGTGTTAGGTGCAGACGTAGGAAGTGTTTCCCCATAGGAAACAATGGGGCTGCGTTAGGAGCTGAACGCAGCTTTTTTGCAGGTGTTAGGTTTTTTTTCAGCTCAAACAGCCCCATTGTTTCCTATGGGGGAATCGTGCACGAGCACGTTTTTGAGGCTGGCCGCGTCCGTAAGCAACTCTAGTATCGAGAGTTGCAGTTGCGTTAAATATGCTCTACGCTCCTTTTTTGGAGCCTAACGCAGCCATTCTGTGGACTCTCAATACCAGAGTTATTTTAAAGGTGCGGCCAGAAAAAAGCCAGCGTTAGATACGCGGGTCGTTACCGACAAAACTCTAAGGCCTAGATTTAGAGTTCGGCGGTAAAAGGGCTGTTAACGCTCCGCGGGTTTTTTTCTGGCCGCACCATAAATTTAACTCTGGTATCGAGAGTTCAAACAAATGCTGCGTTAGGCTCCAAAAAAGGAGCGTAGAGCATTTTTACCGCAAATGCAACTCTCGATACCAGAGCTGCTTACGGACGCGGCCGGCATCAAAAACGTGCTCGTGCACGATTCTCCCATAGGAAACAATGGGGCTGTTTGAGCTGAAAAAAAACCTAACACCTGCAAAAAAGCAGCGTTCAGCTCCTAACGCAGCCCCATTGTTTCCTATGGGGAAACACTTCCTACGTCTGCACCTAACACTCTAACATGTACCCCGAGTCTAAACACCCCTAGCCTTACACTTATTAACCTCTAATCTGCCGCCCCCGCTATCGCTGACCCCTGCATTACACTTATTAACCCCTAATCTGCCGCCCACGCTATCGCTGACCCCTGCATATTATTATTAACCCCTAATCTGCCGCTCCGTAAAACGCCGCCACCTACGTTATCCCTATGTACCCCTAATCTGCTGCCCCTAACATCGCCGACCCCTATGTTATATTTATTAACCCCTAATCTGCCCCCCACAACGTCGCCGACACCTACCTACACTTATTAACCCCTAATCTGCCGAGCGGACCTGAGCGCTACTATAATAAAGTTATTAACCCCTAATCCGCCTCACTAACCCTATCATAAATAGTATTAACCCCTAATCTGCCCTCCCTAACATCGCCGACACCTACCTTCAATTATTAACCCCTAATCTTCCGATCGGAGCTCACCGCTATTCTAATAAATGGATTAACCCCTAAAGCTAAGTCTAACCCTAACACTAACACCACCCTAAGTTAAATATAATTTTTATCTAACGAAATAAATTAACTCTTATTAAATAACTTATTCCTATTTAAAGCTAAATACTTACCTGTAAAATAAATCCTAATATAGCTACAATATAAATTATAATTATATTATAGCTATTTTAGGATTAATATTTATTTTACAGGCAACTTTGTAATTATTTTAACCAGGTACAATAGCTATTAAATAGTTAAGAACTATTTAATAGTTACCTAGTTAAAATAATAACAAATTTACCTGTAAAATAAATCCTAACCTAAGTTATAATTAAACCTAACACTACCCTATCAATAAAATAATTAAATAAACTACCTACAATTACCTACAATTAACCTAACACTACACTATCAATAAATAAATTAAACACAATTGCTACAAATAAATACAATTAAATAAACTAGCTAAAGTACAAAAAATAAAAAAGAACTAAGTTACAGAAAATAAAAAAATATTTACAAACATAAGAAAAATATTACAACAATTTTAAACTAATTACACCTACTCTAAGCCCCCTAATAAAATAACAAAGCCCCCCAAAATAAAAAATTCCCTACCCTATTCTAAATTAAAAAAGTTACAAGCTCTTTTACCTTACCAGCCCTGAACAGGGCCCTTTGCAGGGCATGCCCCAAGAATTTCAGCTCTTTTGCCTATAAAAGAATAAATACAATACCCCCCCCCCAACATTACAACCCACCACCCACATACCCCTAATCTAACCCAAACCCCCCTTAAATAAACCTAACACTAAGCCCCTGAAGATCTTCCTACCTTGTCTTCACCATCCAGGTATCACCGATCCGTCCTGGCTCCAAGATCTTCATCCAACCCAAGCGGGGGTTGGCGATCCATAATCCGGTGCTCCAAAGTCTTCCTCCTATCCGGCAAGAAGAGGACATCCGGACCGGCAAACATCTTCTCCAAGCGGCATCTTCGATCTTCTTCCATCCGGTGCGGAGCGGGTCCATCTTGAAGCAGGCGACGCGGATCCATCCTCTTCTTCCGATGTCTCCCGACTAATGACGGTTCCTTTAAGGGACGTCATCCAAGATGGCGTCCCTCGAATTCCGATTGGCTGATAGGATTCTATCAGCCAATCGGAATTAAGGTAGGAATTTTCTGATTGGCTGATGGAATCAGCCAATCAGAATCAAGTTCAATCCGATTGGCCGATCCCATCAGCCAATCAGATTGAGCTCGCATTCTATTGGCTGATCGGAACAGCCAATAGAATGCAAGCTCAATCTGATTGGCTGATTGGATCAGCCAATCGGATTGAACTTGATTCTGATTGGCTGATTCCATCAGCCAATCAGAAAATTCCTACCTTAATTCCGATTGGCTGATAGAATCCTATCAGCCAATCGGAATTCGAGGGACGCCATCTTGGATGACGTCCCTTAAAGGAACCGTCATTAGTCGGGAGACATCGGAAGAAGAGGATGGATCTGCGTCGCCTGCTTCAAGATGGACCCGCTCCGCACCGGATGGAAGAAGATCGAAGATGCCGCTTGGAGAAGATGTTTGCCGGTCCGGATGTCCTCTTCTTGCCGGATAGGAGGAAGACTTTGGAGCACCGGATTATGGATCGCCAACCCCCGCTTGGGTTGGATGAAGATCTTGGAGCCAGGACGGATCGGTGATACCTGGATGGTGAAGACAAGGTAGGAAGATCTTCAGGGGCTTAGTGTTAGGTTTATTTAAGGGGGGTTTGGGTTAGATTAGGGGTATGTGGGTGGTGGGTTGTAATGTTGGGGGGGGGGGGTATTGTATTTATTCTTTTACAGGCAAAAGAGCTGAAATTCTTGGGGCATGCCCCGCAAAGGGCCCTGTTCAGGGCTGGTAAGGTAAAAGAGCTTGTAACTTTTTTAATTTAGAATAGGGTAGGGAATTTTTTATTTTGGGGGTCTTTGTTATTTTATTAGGGGGCTTAGAGTAGGTGTAATTAGTTTAAAATTGTTGTAATATTTTTCTTATGTTTGTAAATATTTTTTTATTTTCTGAAACTTAGTTCTTTTTTATTTTTTGTACTTTAGCTAGTTTATTTCATTGTTTTTATTTGTAGGAATTGTGTTTAATTTATTTATTGATAGTGTAGTGTTAGGTTAATTGTAGGTAATTGTAGGTATTTTATTTAATTAATTTATTGATAGTGTAGTGTTAGGTTTAATTATAACTTAGGTTAGGATTTATTTTACAGGTAAATTTGTTATTATTTTAACTAGGTAACTATTAAATAGTTCTTAACTATTTAATAGCTATTGTACCTGGTTAAAATAATTACAAAGTTGCCTGTAAAATAAATATTAATCCTAAAATAGCTATAATATAATTATAATTTATATTGTAGCTATATTAGGATTTATTTTACAGGTAAGTATTTAGCTTTAAATAGGAATAAGTTATTTAATAAGAGTTAATTTATTTCGTTAGATAAAAATTATATTTAACTTAGGGGGGTGTTAGTGTTAGGGTTAGACTTAGCTTTAGGGGTTAATCCATTTATTAGAATAGCGGTGAGCTCCGATCGGAAGTTTAGGGGTTAATAATTGAAGGTAGGTGTCGGCGATGTTAGGGAGGGCAGATTAGGGGTTAATACTATTTATGATAGGGTTAGTGAGGCGGATTAGGGGTTAATAACTTTATTATAGTAGCGCTCAGGTCCGCTCGGCAGATTAGGGGTTAATAAGTGTAGGTAGGTGTCGGCGACGTTGAGGGGGCAGATTAGGGGTTAATAAATATAATATAGGGGTCGGCGGTGTTAGGGGCAGCAGATTAGGGGTACATAGGGATAACGTAGGTGGCGGCGATTTGCGGTCGGAAGATTAGGGGTTAATTATTGTAAGTAGCTGGCGGCGACGTTGTGGGGGGCAGGTTAGGGGTGAATAAATATAATATAGGGGTCGGCGGGGTTAGGGGCAGCAGATTAGGGGTACATAAATATAACGTAGGTGGCGGTCGGCAGATTAGGGGTTAAAAATTTTAATCGAGTGGCGGCGGTGTGGGGGGACCTCGGTTTAGGGGTACATAGGTAGTTTATGGGTGTTAGTGTACTTTAGGGTACAGTAGTTAAGAGCTTTATAAACCGGCGTTAGCCAGAAAGCTCTTAACTCCTGCTATTTTCAGGCGGCTGGAGTTTTGTCGTTAGAGCTCTAACGCTCACTGCAGAAACGACTCTAAATACCAGCGTTAGAAAGATCCCATTGAAAAGATAGGATACGCAAATGGCGTAGGGGGATCTGCGGTATGGAAAAGTCGCGGCTGAAAAGTGAGCGTTAGACCCTTTAATCACTGACTCCAAATACCAGCGGGCGCCCAAAACCAGCGTTAGGAGCCTCTAACGCTGGTTTTGACGGCTACCGCCGAACTCTAAATCTAGGCCTAAATCTAGCCGCAAGTAAATTAGAAAGTTGTTTAAAATTGTATGCTCTATCTGAATAATGAAAGTAAAAAATGGGTTTAAAGGGACATTAAACACTTTGAGATGGTAATATAAAATGATAAATCATATATATATATATATATATATATATATATATATATATATATATATATATATATATAATAAACTCTACGATATACTGTTATTATTTAATTTGTTCCTTTTTCCTGTAATTCCATTCTGAAATTGGGAGCTTTTTAGTTGCTGATAGAAATTGAAGTGCAGAAAACTGTTATATTCCAAACAACCATTGGCTGCACACTGTAGCGACCTATTTAAAATTGTGCCTATTTGGCTACAGCAGAGAAGGTAACCTAAGTTACAACATGGCAGCTCCCATTGTTTTATAGACACTAAAACTTTACACTTATTTTGTCAATATTTAAACAGCTATTGAAACTTTAAAAAATACATCTACATGTTATTCTCAGAATAATCAACTTTTTTAATCCATCATTCTATCTAGCATGTATTTAGTGTTTAATGTCCCTTTAACATTTCTATTTTTTATGTTATAGTAACTTCATAATTTTGAACACGACTACTTTGAAGCCTAATCATGACCTTAGTGAATTTCTGCCATATAATCTATACAAATGTGGAAAAATATGATACTAATGCACAGTGCACATTTCTGAAACCGATCTCTCTAATTTAGTTTTATGTAGAATCACTATTTTGCAGTCAGGTGGAAAATGAAACAAATTTTTATTTTTATACACATGGATTCTCAATTGATCTTTATGGCAGCTACAAATTGTAATTATCAAAGTAAACCAAAGTAAATTGCCAACAGCAGTTAAGATTTTATCAATTTGCCATGATGGAGAACTGGGGATATCAAAAATCAGCTGACCCCCTTAAAAGTGAACTTGTGAACTCATTTTAGAAAATATTTAGTTTATACCTCTTATCTTTAAAAGGTAAATTAAAATATAGTACAAACAAAAAAAAAATTGACAAATTGTTCTTTAGCTGAATTTTTACAACATTTTTCATAAATTCTTAACCCCTTATTTTGTATGGGCAGAAATTTCAGTGCATCAGGGCCTCAATCCGATATGCAGCGTCGCCCGCAAAAGCCAGCGATGCCAAATTTTGCACTGGTTTGGTATCACATATACGGTGTAACATAGAAGTTACGGTCGTATATTTCTGCCTTCGGCCGTAGTTTTTTGGCCCATAGACAGGTATACCAAACCAGTGCAGTTTGGTACCCAATATACAGCGTAAGGACTTATGTGGCGAAAATGAAGAAATCTTACTCCATTTTCACCTCGCCACAAATTGCAGGCGTAGTAAGCTTTACGCTGTGTATTGGAGCCCCGTAACTCCCTAAACTACCTGCAAAATAAAACCTAACACCTAACGCATGGGCAATGTCTATCTACCTGTCAACCGCGATCCCCCGCCGCAATCCCTAATAAAGTATTTAACCACTAAACTGACGCTCCCGGATCCCGCCGCAACCTACATTAACTACCCCCTAATGTGAGCCCCTTACTCCGCCGCCACCTACATTACCTACCCCCTAATGTGAGCCCCTTACACCGCCGCCACCTAAATTACCTACCCCCTAATGTGAGCCCCTTACACCGCCACCTACATTACCTACCCCCTAATGTGAGCCCCTTACACCGCCGCCACCTATATTAACTACCCCCTAATGTGAGCCCCTTACTCCGCCGCCACCAACATTACCTACCCCCTAATGTGATCTCCTTACACCGCCGCCACCTACATTACCTACCCCTAATGTGAGCTCCTACCCCGCCGCCAGCTATATTAAAATTATTAACCCCTAATCTAATCCCCCTACCCCGCCGCCAGCTATATTAAAATTATTAACCCCTAATTTAATCCCCCTACACTGCCGCCAGCTATATTAAATTAATTAACTCCTAAAATACTAAAATATCCCTACCACTAAACCTAAGTCTAACCCTACAAATAGCCCTGAAAAGGGCTTTTTGCGTGGCATTACCCCAAAGTAAACAGCTCTATTGCCAGCCCTTAAAAAGGGCCTTTTGCGGGCCATTGCCCCAAAGTAATCAGCTTTTTTACCAGCCCTTAAAAGGGTTTTTTGTGGGGCATTGTCACAAAGTAATCAGCTCTTTTGCCTGTAATCTAAATCCCCCTATACCGCCGCCACCTATAATAAATGTATTACCCCCTAATCTAATCCCCCTACACCGCCGCCACCTATATTAAAATTATTAACCCCTAATCTAATCCCCCTACACCGCTGCCACCTATATTAAAATTATTAACCCCTAATCTAATCCCCCTACACCGCCACCACCTATATTAACTATATTATTCCTAATTATATTAGGGTTAATATAGTTAATATAGTTATTATATTGCATATATTAACTATATTAACCCTAATTATATTAGGGTTAATATAGTTAATATAGTTATTATATTATATATATATTAACTATATTAACCCTATCTAACTCTAACACCCCTAACTTAATTATTATTAAAATAAATCTAAATAATATTAATAATATTAACTAAATTATTCCTATTTAAATCTAAATACTTACCTATAAAATAAACCCTAAGATAGCTACAATATAATTAATAATTACATTGTAGCTATTTTACGGTTTATACTTATTTTACAGGTAACTTGGTATTTATTTTAACTAGGTACAATAACTATTAAATAGTTAATAACTATTTAATAGCTACCTAGTTAAAATAATTACAAAATTACCTGTAAAATAAATCCTAACCTAGTTAAAATAATTACAAAATTACCTGTAAAATAAATTCTATCAGCCAATCGGAATTAAGGTAAGAAAATCTGATTGGCTGTTCCGATCAGCCAATAGAATGCGAGCTCAATCTGATTGGCTGATTGGATCAGCCAATCGGATTGAACTTGAATCTGATTGGCTGATTCCATCAGCCAATCAGAATTTTCCTACCTTAATTTCCGATTGGCTGATAGAATCCTATCAGCCAATCGGAATTCGAGGGACGCCATCTTGGATGATGTCCCTTAAAGGAACCTTCATTTTGTGTTAGGATGTCAGAAGAAGAGGATGGATCCGCGCCGGAGGTCTTGAAGATGGAGCCGCTCTTCGTCGGATGGAAGAAGATAGAAGATGCCGCTTGGATGAAGATGTCTACCGGTCCGGATCTCCTCTTCTGCCTGGATAGAATGAAGACTTCTGCCCGATGATGGACCTCTTCAGCCGCCGCTTGGATCAAGACTTCAGCCGGATGATGGACGTCTTCAGCCCCCGCTTGGGCTTGGATGAAGACTTCGGAGCCTGGACCGATCGGTGATACCCGGCGTGGTGACGATAAGGTAGGAAGATCTTCAGGGGCTTAGTGTTAGGTTTATTTAAAGGGGGTTTGGGTTAGATTAGGGGTATGTGGGTGGTGGGTTGTAATTTTTGGCGGGGGGTATTGTATGTTTTTTTTACAGGCAAAAGAGCTGAATTCTTTGGGGCATGCCCCGCAAAAGGCCCTTTTAAGGGCTGGTAAGGTAAAAGAGCTTTTCTATTTGTATTTTAGAATAGGGTAGGGCATTTTTTTATTTTGGGGGGCTTTGTTATTTTATTAAGGGGCTTAGAGTAGGTGTAATTAGCTTAAAATTGTTGTAATATTTTTATAATGTTTGTAAATATTTTTTTATTTTTTGTAACTTAGTTCTTTTTTTATTTTTTGTAACAGTTCTTTTTTTATTTTTTGTACTTTAGTTAGTTTATGTAATTGTATTTAATTGTAGGTATTTGTATTTAATTAATTTATTGATAGTGTAGTGTTAGGTTTAATTGTAGATAATTGTAGGTATTTTATTTAATTAATTTATTGATAGTGTAGTGTAAGGTTTAATTGTAACTTAGGTTAGGATTTATTTTACAGGTAATTTTGTAATTATTTTAACTAGGTAACTATTAAATAGTTATTAACTATTTAATAGCTATTGTACCTGGTTAAAATAAATACAAAGTTGCCTGTAAAATAAATATTAATCCTAAAATAGCTACAATATAATTATAATTTATATTGTAGCTATTTTAGGATTTATTTTACAGGTAAGTATTTAGCTTTAAATAGGAATAATTTATTTAATAAGAGTTAATTTATTTTGTTAGATTTAAATTATATTTAATATAGGGGGGTGTTAGTGTTAGGGTTAGACTTAGCTTTAGGGGTTAATACATTTATTATAGTGTTGGCGAGGTCCGGTCGGCAGATTAGGGGTTAATACTTGAAGTTAGGTGTCGGTGATGTTAGGGAGGGCAGATTAGGGGTTATTACTATTTATTATAGGGTTATTGAGGCGGGAGTGAGGCAGATTAGGGGTTAAAAACTTTATTATAGTAGCGGTGAGGTCTGGTCGGCAGATTAGGGGTTAATAATTTAAGTAGGTGGCGGCGACGTTGGGGGCGGCAGATTAGGGGTACATAGGGATAACGTAGGTGGCGGCGGTGTACGGAGCGGCAGATCAGGGGTTAAAAAAAATATGCAGGGGGCAGCGATAGCGGGGGCAGCAGATTAGGGGTTAATAAGTGTAAGGTTAGGGGTGTTTAGACTCTGGGTTCATGTTAGGGTGTTAGGTTCAGATTTATGAAGTGTTTCCCCATAGGAAACAATGGGGCTGCGTTAGGAGCTGAATGCTGCTTTTTTGCAGGTGTTAGGTTTTTTTCAGCTCAAACGGCCCCATTGTTTCCTATGGGGGAATCGTGCACGAGCACGTTTTTTAAGCTGGCCGCGTCCGTAAGCACCCCTGGTATTGAGAGTTGCAGTGGCGGTAAATATGCCTGTATGCTCTCTTTTTGGAGCCTAACGCAGCCCTTCTGTAAACTCTCAATACCAGCGGTATTTAAAAGGTGCTGGGGAAAAAAAGCCAGCGTTAGCTGCGCGGGTCGTTACCGACAAAACTCTAAATCTAGCCGTTAGGGTTTATTTTATAGGTAAGTATTTAGATTTAAATAGGAATAATTTAGTTAATATTATTAATATTATTTAGATTTATTTTAATAATAATTAAGTTAGGGGTGTTAGAGTTAGATAGGGTTAATATAGTTAATATATATATAATATAATAACTATATTAACTATATTAACCCTAATATAATTAGGGTTAATATAGTTAATATAGGTGGCGGCGGTGTAGGGGGATTAGATTAGGGGTTAATAATTTTAATATAGGTGGCGGCAGTGTAGGGGGATTAGGGGGTAATACATTTATTATAGGTTGCGGCGGTGTAAGGGGATTTAGATTACAGGCAAAAGAGCTGATTACTTTGTGACAATGCCCCACAAAAAGCCCATTTAAGGGCTGGTAAAAGAGCTGATTACTTTGGGGCAATAGCCCGCAAAAGGCCTTTTTAAGGGCTGGCAATAGAGCTGTTTACTTTGGGGTTATCAGGGCTATTTGTAGGGTTAGACTTATGTTTAGTGGTAGGGATATTTTAGTATTTTAGGGGTTAATTAATTTAATATAGCTGGCAGCGGTGTAGGGGGATTAAATTAGGGGTTAATAATTTTAATATACTGGCGGCGGGGTAGGGGGATTAGATTAGGGGTTAATAATTTTAATATAGCTGGCGGCGGGGTAGGAGCTCACATTAGGGGGTAGGTAATGTAGGTGGCGGCGGTGTAAGGAGATCACATTAGGGGGTAGGTAATGTTGGTGGCGGCAGAGTAAGGGGCTCACATTAGGGGGTAGTTAATATAGGTGGTGGCGGTGCAAGGAGATCACATTAGGGGGTAGGTAATGTAGGTGGCGACGGAGTAAGGGGCTCACATTAGGGGGTAGTTAATGTAGGTGGCAGCGGGGTCCGGGAGCGGCGGTTTAAGGGTTAATAACTTTATTAGGTGCGGCGGGGTCCAGGAGCGGCGGTTTAGGGGTTAATGCATTTATTATTAGGAGAGTGAGGGGGGATAGCGGATAGAGGGGTATACGTGTCGGGCTATGTTTGGGAGGCGTGTTAGACAGTACCGGAGATTTATTACCATAGTCAGTTTTTGTAGGCTCCGGCAGTTTCTAAAGTGCCGTAAGTCACTGGCGACTCCAGAAATTTGTACTTACGCAGATTTCTGGACATCGCTAGTTTGTCAGATGTGGTCCAGATGTGCGGCGGGGGCCGGGAGCGGCGGTTTAGGGGTTAATGCATTTATTATTAGGAGAGTGAGGGGGGATAGCGGATAGAGGGGTATACGTGTCGGGCTATGTTTGGGAGGCGTGTTAGACAGTACGGGAGATTTAATACTTTAGACAGTTTTTGTAGGCTCCGGCAGTTTCTAAAGTGCCTTAAGTCACTGGCGACTCCAGAAATTTGTACTTACGCAGATTTCTGGACATCGCTAATTTGTCAGACTTACGGCACTTTAGCATCCATGCTTGCGCCGAAACCTGTGCTGTATATCAGATCGCGCCCCAGAGGAGCAGATAAATAGCTAAGTGGTAGTGCTACAAGCCAGCAGCAGAACAAGGATTGTCTAAATAAAAAAAAAAAAATAAGCTTACATACTTATTTGTTGTATATAAGTACATTTCTTAATATAGTTATTGAATAATGTAAATTAGAGATGTGTGCATTCAGGCTTCTGATTTTGATGATTTGTCGAGTCGTCTAATACAGTGTTTCTCAACCGCGGTCCTCAAATATCCCTAACAGACAAGGTTTTTATTATGCAAAACAGAAAGAGAAGCAGTCTGTCAGGAACGAACAGCAGCATCAATAGCTTGTTCTATGGCCCGGTTACCACCTGGAAGTAGCTTCTTTCTGCCCAATTGTGCTTTTCACAGAGGAAAACTTTCCTGTAGTATATCAGTCTGATCTCGCCGACAAGGTCAGTCCAGCCCCGAAATACCAGGCAATTCTCCTCTGAACAAGGAAAAGGCAACCCCAGACAATCGTTTTGGCCTTCTTTGGGCCTCGTTAGTGAGGTGCAGCCATATTCCTCTAAGCACATTGGGCAAGGAGTTCACGTCTGGTTTCCCCCATCACCCATAAGGAGACTAACCCCAGGGTCAAGGTTTTTATTATAGCTGAGATAGAGCACAAGTGACATAAGCAGCTGATGGGTAAGAGCAGGTTAGTTACCATGGTTACTGATTAGCTGATTATTTTATCTGTGCTCTAGTTCATCTATAATGAAAACCTGGCCTGTTGGTGGTACTTGAGGATTGCAGTTGAGAAACATTGGTCTAATAAACAACAGATGAAGCAGACTAAAAACTAATAATTACTTGACAAAATTGATTTGTTCATTCATTCGTGCTGCTTGATATCAAAAAGTTGCAGGAAGAGGGCATTGTAATGATGTACAGGGGTTATGACCATATATGTGTCCACGGGAGGTGGGAAACTAAAGAAGGCTCAGACATTTGTAATCATTTTGACAAAAAAAAAATCCTTATGTGTGATTGCCCTTTAAATTTGTGCTAAGCCTATACTTCAGGGCATATTTTTATAATGTAAGACAAACTCTGGGAAAATTGTACATGGGACAGGAGGCCATTAACCAAGATTGGCCAACACATGTATAAAAAGAAACATAACAAAAAAAGGGAAACACAGCTACTATTTTAATATCATTTTGGTTTGTACAGTATAAAATATGGGCAGATTACATTAAACTAAAAATAATAATCCACCAATCTAATGAAAAAGCACTTTTAAGCTATGATAAAATATTTTAGTGCAAGGTCTATGTAAAGCCACTGTAATAACTTTAAAAGTAAGTGTAAGTGTATCTGTTCCATAGGACAACTCTGACACTTTCCACAGAATAAAATACTTTCAACACTGAAAAATCACATTCTTTGAATAAGCAACACATACAAATGATTTTAATGACCTTTTGATTTCTTTCACAATGGCAGAATTTTATATTTGTGCTGTGGTAAGATGCTTGAATTACCAATTAATGAAAAAAGTAGTCAATAGTATTAGTGATACCAAGGAGAGACTTCCTTCAAGCGAATGCTGAGCCATGATATGAATTCCAGGGCAAAGACAAAGAAAGACTTTTAGTAAAAGATTATGGTTCATTTCCAAGATGCTGATTCATGCTGACGTCTTCAGAAAACACTTCATTGTATCCATGTAACTTATCATTTCCACACCCTAAGGCAATGGCTGTACTGGATTCTACAAAAGTAAAGGCTACGTGTTCTGTCAAACAGATTGAGGAAAGGCTTGTGTAAGATTCTTGTGGACAGGTAATACAAATACACAATGACATTTGTAAAAGCCTCCCAACTGTGTGCCATTACTTCTCAAACAAATTGAGAAACCTTGTTATAAATTCTGTGAACAATCATTGCTACCAACAATCGCCATACACACTCTTGATGTGACACCTCCAAGGCATGCCGACAGTTGGGTTCTGTCAACTGCATTTTAGAATCTGTAACCCTAAAGTCTGGAAACCTTGATAAGATCTTTCAGATAGATAGATGTTCTGCTACACATACTTTAAAGGCTTGCAGCAAATGTCAGTCTTCCTGTAATATTTTGGAAATCAACCCAGGGTAACAATTATGCACGCTTCATTCTTTACTTATGCAGAAGATCTGCTACAATTCCTAATCCACACTGAATACAAAAAGGCTTCTACCTTTGACTACACTGCTTTACAAGTGTGTGTTTAACCTAATTAGTTATACTTCGCTGATTAACTCACTAGAGTTTTTAGTCATTTATTTCACAATAGACTTTCTAGTAAAGCAGCAGAAAATAGAACTGAGTTGTTTTTAATTGTTGTGACTTCAGCCACTCTCCATCTCTGGGGTGATGACTCAGATATGACATTTCAATGTCAGAACAAATGTTCTCCTTGACATACAGTCTTACTACTTGAATGTTAAGATTGATTAAATGTTATATATTCTTTAATACAATATACATTCCAGAATTACTAATGTAACCTTGGAATTAAAAAAATCAAAAGAAAAATAGTTACAATATTAAAATAAACATTTAAATGTTTATTGATATATTTGTTATAAATTAAAATGTCACATTTGTTTGCAAAAATGTAGCATTTGTTCTCAAAATAAATAAATACATGTTCAGTAAACATTGATCATTGATGTGAAATTAGCAAATTCATCAAACATTTGTCAACTTTAATGAATAGAAGAAAACATATTCCTGTACCTGGCATCAGTGCTCTCTTTGTAGTAGTCATCTTCGTAAAGGGGGTCTGAGCCCTGCCATACTGTATCTACCTTGTACTTCCAGCTAACAATTTACTATTGCTGAAATAGGGAGGGTATGAGAGAGAAACAAAATGATCTCAGAACATTTAACAGTTTGACTGTCATAAAGGGTAAAATTACTTTCATCTCTGACAATCAGGGCTTTTTAGAACCTACCATGATACAACGTTAAAAGTTGGACCATTGGCTTCCTTCTATTCCACTGTAAAAAAATGTATTCACATGTGCAAACATTGTAGTAGCAAATATCTCAGTGGATGCATGATAACCATTCCTTTTTTATCATGGATAGGGCTTCTGATTTATTATATTTTCATACAAGTTTCATAGTTTAAAAACTTTAGAGTTGTATTTTCAAAGCATTAGAAAACTGTGGTATAAAACTGATTTTAAAAATGCATAGATCAAGAGTGATTCATATTTAAAAACAATCCTACTTTTTTAAAAAAAAATAAAAAATGAATCGATTAAGTTATTTAAATCCTAGGGGGCATATTTATCAAGCTCTGGTCTAAAGACCGCTGCTCCATAACTTGTCCGCCTGCTCTGAGGACGCAGACAGAAATCAACCTGATCGAATACGATCGGGTTGATTGACACCCCCCTGCTAGAGGCCGATTGGCCGCAAGTCTGCAGAGGGCAGCATTGCACCAGCAGTTCACAAAAACTGCTGGTGCAATGATAAATGCCAACAGCGTATGCTGTCGGCATCTATTGATGTGCAGCGGAAATTATACGCTACTTTGTATCATGTCCGTTCGCACATTGATAAATATGCCTCTAAATGTTAAATTCCCTACTGATGTAGTTACAGACAACCCACAAAAATGGACTGTCCAACACGTTCCACCACAGTTCTATCATGTCCTTCTTATTAGCATATTTAAATCCATAGGGTTAAATTACATGTGGAGCGCTAATTTATCGTGCACCTGTAAATGGGCAAATTCACACAAGGTCATTTTCAGATTGCACATATCTTGTAATACCAGCGCACGTTTGCGTGTACTGATATTGCAAAGTGGAGCGCAAATATTGCCCTTGCGAAATCGATATTTTGCACTCCACTTGTAATCTGGCCAATATTCGGAACACCGCCAATGCATGCATATTTAATTCTCCCTATACTCACACCAGTGCACCCACTTCTGGATTAGCACATGTGTACATACAACCTAGCTGTCACTACTTTTTTAGCAACATCGCTGCACTTCAATTACACATGGCAGTATAGGGGAACATCATCACTTGGTCACCGATCTGTGCAAAATATTTTTGACTATTTCTCATATTGCAATACATGAGTTGAAAACAGCACTAACAAGTGTTCAATTTTATTCACAGATCTCATAAGGTACTGCTTTCAACTGGTGTTTGCATTGTACAGACTAGAGCATTACTTTGTTGGCTCAGATGTCTTGCTCACTCTTCTTTCCCCAATGTTGCTGATGCTGAGTCTTGTTAACACTGTGGTCACATAACCACCTAGTCTGTGATGTCATCTTAAAGCTCTTCATTGCATTGCACATGCAATAGGGATAGTCAGTAAGAGCGCATGCATCTAGAACAACGGAACTCCCGTGAAATAGGAAACCTAGATTGCCCACCGTGATTGGCTAATGCAAATTAGCCTCACATGGGTATGAAAACAAGCCAGGTTTCAGATGAAGATTACAGCAAAATGGTTTACTAGCAAAAGCGCAAAGTATTTGGGCACATTTATGTCTACAAATAACCTATGCAATAAAAGTTTGTTTAGTAAGGTATTATGTAATATTATTTTTCCTTTTTTCCTGAATGATAATTAAACCTTTAATCAGGTTATTGCTTCTATATATAAGATTTATATTAGTTATGAGGAATTATGTTATAAAGAAATACTCATCACTCATGTATTATGCAACATACATAGGGAGACATAATCTGAAAGCCATAGGCGGTGACATTAGGACCACGGAAGACTAAGATAAATGTGTGACATTTGTTGATGTGTCCCAGAGAGTTACAGACACAAAGCCCAATCAAATCATTGTCTTGTAATCAGCTCTGTTTGTTATTGGTTGTTGTAATATTTCATTTCTATGATGTCCCATAAGAGGGAAACAGTTGACATGAAGATAAAACCCAAAGAAAACTGTGTCACTAAATCAAACAGCCAGTAATTACCAGAAAGAACTGCAATACATTGCTGCAACTCTGTTAGCCAAGGGGAGATCAGCTTAAAGTTTGCTGGTTATGTGTTGCAAACTGCTAACATCTGCCAAAATTCTCTAAAGCACTGTTGCTGGTTCATGCACTACTCAAATACCTTAAGTTTAGATATAACTTATAGTATTGTCTGATGACAGAACAATTCAATTATAAAAAATACACTAGATAGGTTCACTCTTATTAATGACTAAATCCTATGACTGTTAAATAGAGAGGGGCTATACAAAATTTGCCAAAAATATTTGTAATTGTGGCATAATTTTAGCGAGTGCATTACACTATGGCCTAGATTACGAGTTGTGCTTTAGGCTTAAAAAGCAGCGTTGGCCGCAAATCCATTTACGTAAATTGCGTATCCTTTTTTTTCAATGGGACTTGCATAGCGCCGGTATTACGAGTCTGACAAAAAGGCGAACGGTAGACCCTCTCCTGTCAAGCCTGGTACCGCATTTTAAAGTCAATAGTTAGGAGTTTTACACTACAACGCCGTAGCATAAAACTCAACTAAAGTGCTAAAAATTACACTAACACCCATAAACTACCTATTAACCCCTAAACCGAGGCCCCCCCACATCGCAAACACTATAATAAAAATTTTAACCCCTAATCTGCCGAACCGAACATCGCCGCCACTATAATAAATATATTAACCCCTAAACCGCCGCACTCCCACCTCGCAAACATTAGTTAAATATTATTAACTCCTAATCTGCCGTCCCTAACATCAACGCCACCTGCCTACATGTATTAACCCCTAATCTGCGTCCCCAACATCGCCGCCACTATATTAAAGTTATTAATCCCTAAACCTAAGTCTAACCCTAACACCCCAAACTTAAATATAATTAAAATAAATATAAATAAAAATTACTATAATTAACTAAATTATTCCTATTTAAAACTACTTACCTATAAAATAAACCCTAAGCTAGCTACAATATAACTAATAGTTACATTGTATCTAGCTTAGGGTTTATTTTTATTTTACAGGCAAGTTTGTATTTATTTTAACTAGGTAGAATAGTTACTAAATAGTTATTAACTATTTAATAACTACCTAGTTAAAATAAATACAAAAGTACCTGTAAAATAAAACCTAACCTAAGTTACAATTACACCTAACACTTCACTACAATTAAATTATTTCCCTAAATTAAATACAATTAAATAAAATTAAATTAAATTATCTAAAGTACAAAAAAAAATACTGAAAATAATGAACAAATTACAAGATTTTTAAACTAATTACACCTAATCTAATCCCCTTAACAAAATAAAAAAGCCCCTCAAAATAAAAAAAGCCCTACCCCAAACTAAATTATAAATAGCCCTTAAAAGGGCATTTGCGGGGCATTGCCCCAAAGTAATCAGCTCTTTTACCTCTAAAAAAAAAGTACAAATCCCCCCCAACATTAAAACCCACCACCCACACAACCAACCCTACTCTAAAACCCACCCAATACCCCCTTAAAAAAAAAACTAACACTAACCCCTTGAAGATCACCTTACCGGGAGAAGTCTTCATCCAACCGGGCCGAAGTCCTTAACGAAGCTGGGAGAAGTCGTCATCCAAGCCAGGCGAAGTGGTCCTCCAGACAGGCAAAAGTCTTCATCCAGACAGCATCTTCTATCTTCATCCATCCGGCGCGGAGCGGGTCCATCCTCAAGACATCCGACGCGGAGCATCCTCTTCTGACGATGGCTAAGACTGAATGAAGGTTCCTTTAAATGACGTCATCCAAGGTGGCGTCCCTTCAATTCCGATTGGCTGATAGAATTCTATCAGCCAATCGGAATTAAGGTAGAACAAATCCTATTGGCTGATGCAATCAGCCAATAGGATTGAGCTTGCATTCTATTGGCTGATTGGAACAGCCAATAGAATGCAAGCTCAATCCTATTGGCTGATTGGAACACTCAACATTCTGGAACTCTGAGCATTTCTTAGAACTCTTCAGACCATGGTTAATTCTCAGTCAAGTACCATCTCTGTTTCTGATCAGACATCTTTACAGCAGCTGCTTAAATCAACTATCAAGGGGGGATTCACATCTCCTTCACCATGCAAGAAATGTCTTCATCCTTGTCCCATTCGCCTGTTCCAGCTTCACTACCTGACCCCTAATTCAAAACCCTGCTACCTCTCAAAGAGACCCCCTGCACAATAGTCCATACATTTTCCAGGGAACCCCTATTTTTGCCTCAACTTTAAGACCATATTTAATGCCAAAAACCTATTTATTTATATGTATATGCAATCTTTATTGATTATTCAATTAACCAATCACAATGTATGAGAGGGCTTAATTTCAACAGTAAGTTTTCAACTTTAATCTTGATCGGTAAATCTGATAACCAATAAGAATTGCTTAAAAAAATTAGTAAAATAAGAGAGATCCAGACTGACAGTGAGTAGAGATCAGTGAAAGAGACTGTCATGCCAGAAGAAACTGAGTATAGATGGCTTTGGGAATTATGGTAGGACAGGAATTTGTTTAGGTGTTGGGGAATCCATGAACCTTAAGAGGTATCAGAATGGGGATCATAGAAACGTGTACCTTTGGTTTTAGAGGGTATTGCAGTATGCATCACATAGTAGAGCCAGGAGAGGCTAGTAGGGGCTTTTCTGATAGTTTCAGTTGCAATTGTGGTTTGGTTAGGGATAATTGTAGTGGGCAGTGGTATATTTAGGTTTTGTGCTGCCCTAGGCACTAAAAATTCTGCTGCCCCCAATTCCCCCCCCCCCCCCACACACACACACAAAGGTTTTATGCCTTTTTGGCAATAATATTTTTTACTCATGGAGTAACGTGGATTTTTTTTAATGGCATTTCCAAATAAAATGTTCACCAGGGCTTGCATACACACACACTCAGGCACACACTCACACACACATAGCCACAGACACATACACCCACAGTTACACACATAAACATGGTCACATGCGCAAACACATATAAACACACAAACACACAAATATACACACACAGACACACACACAAACACATACATATGCATACACAGACACACACTCACACACACATAGCCACAGACACATACACACACATGTGAGTTACACACATAAACACGGTCATGTGCTCAAACACACATAAACACACAAAGTTACACACATAAAAACGGTCATGTGCACAAACACACATAAACACAGAGTTACACACATAAATATGGTCACGTGCACAAACACTGGATTGGATGAGACTCTTAAGCGCTTGTGCTTAATTACCCAATAAGGAAAGATAGTCTTACTATGTAGTTGGATTCAATGAGATCTATTTATTTTTAGAGTTATAAATACATACAATAAAATTTATAACAATAGAAATTGATTCTTAAAACAAATCTAACTGGTTGGCCAACCATACAGTGGGAATAAAATGATATAATATGTTTTCCAATCCCTGTTACTTAGTGTGTTATACAAACATATCTGTATATTTGAATTTTTTAATTTTGGTTTAATTGCAGATATTTTTTTATGGATTTGATATAGTGGACTTGTGAAGAAGTATGGTATCCACAAAGAATATTCGCAATATTAATTCTTAATTACCATATTTACCATATTCGTTTGTTTAAAGCTGAACATACATAATTAAAATAGCGTCAATGGTATCAACAATATAATTAAAATAGTGTCAATGGTATCAACATTAGTAACAAATAATAAAAGTGAAACAAAAATAAAGTGATACAGTAAAAATCGTATAAGTTATGAAAGATAAAGTCTTTCTGCCGTGATCGTTAGAGTAATTGTTAATTGCTTTTTGTTAAAAGCGATGTTGTTAAGTCCTCCGTGGGGATAGTATGTGCGGGCGTGCTGCAACACGGTTTTGTCTAATTGCTATATATATTGCGATTATAAGTCACTGTTAAGTAGTTTTGGTTATCTGTCCTTCACATTAACTTCCTTAGTTGGTGTAGGTATAATAAATCTTACCCGTTGTTTCTTTTGGGATACTTTGTTTCTGGTCTAGTTTCTTTTTGTACCCAATTCAATCTTTACTGTGATGAATGTAGATCGGAAGCCGGGATAGCCGCTGCCGGTGTTGTAGTGGTTTCAGTATGTCGAGTTGGTAACAATTACTCTAACGATCACGGCAGAAAGACTTTATCTTTCATAACTTATACGATTTTTACTGTATCACTTTATTTTTGTTTCACTTTTATTATTTGTTACTAATGTTGATACCATTGACACTATTTTAATTATATTGTTGATACCATTGACGCTATTTTAATTATGTATGTTCAGCTTTAAACAAACGAATATGGTAAATATGGTAATTAAGAATTAATATTGCGAATATTCTTTGTGGATACCATACTTCTTCACAAGTCCACTATATCAAATCCATAAAAAATATCTGCAATTAAACCAAAATTAAAAAATTCAAATATACAGATATGTTTGTATAACACACTAAGTAACAGGGATTGGAAAACATATTATATCATTTTATTCACACTGTATGGTTGGCCAACCAGTTAGATTTGTTTTAAGAATCAATTTCTATTGTTATAAATTTTATTGTATGTATTTATAACTCTAAAAATAAATAGATCTCATTGAATCCAACTACATAGTAAGACTATCTTTCCTTATTGGGTAATTAAGCACAAGCGCTTAAGAGTCTCATCCAATCCAGATTTTACCCCCACTTTGAAGTTTGTGAGATTACTTCTTCGAGACTCCCTAGCTTTTACCCCCACAGCGCATAGTTTATTAACCCAACACACCAATACACGTGCACAAACACGCATACACACATACTCAGACACACACTCACACACACATAGCCACAGACACATACACACACAGAGTTACATTCATAAATACAGTCACGTGCACAAACACACATACACACACAGAGTTACACACATACTGTTAACACGGTCACATGCACAAACCCACATACACACAAACACACACATATACATACACAAACACATACAAATACAAACACATACACATACAGAGTTACATACATAAACACGGTCATGTGCACAAACACACATGCACACAGAGTTACCACATAAACACGGTCACATGCACAAACACGAATACACACATACTCAGGCACACACTCACACACACACATAGCCACAGACACATACGCACACAGAGTTACATACATAAACACGGTCATGTGCACAAACACACATACACACAAGCACACACATATAAACACACAGACACGCATATCAAACCCAAACACAAGACTTCTTGAAATGATACTTACCCAAACTTCCTTAAACACAACACAATACTGAGTGCTGAAAGCCACCAGAACTAAAGGCAATAGCCAGCTAAATAAATAAAAGGTTCAGAATTACCTCTAAACTGTAAGCTTTTTATACCCCCCTTGGGCAAAATCTCCCATTATATACCTGTATAATACTTCTAAAATAACTTTAAGCTTCTAAAAAATATAGCCAAAAAAAATGTGCTGCCCCCCTCCAATCTGTTGCCCTAGGCAAGTGCCTTGTTTGCCTAGGCCAAAATATTCCCATGGTAGTGAGGTAGTGTAATGAAAAAAGGTACTCTAGCCATAGGATACTATTGCTATTTTTGTGTAATTGCTGCAATAGAAAGGAATAGCTGTAACTATTACTTGGCAATCATTGCAAGTATGAGTAGTGTAATGTGCATTTAATAACAACACATTTGTGGCCATTAGTTGCATTAAGCAAATATTTTGTAACTTAGGCCTTTAAAAGGACATGAAACCCTTTTTTTGTTTTCAAGATTCATATAGAGGATAGAATTTCAAAAAGTTTACAATTTACTTTTATTCTAAAATTTACTTTTTTCTTTTGCCATCTTTTGTTGAAAACCAGGTATGTAGGCTCAGGAGCATGCATGTTATAGATTTCCAAGGGCACTATGGGCTCAATTTATCAAGCCCTTCTCCTCCCTTCGACTGTAGGTTCTCACAAGAGAAGCTGCAGTCAGGATTCATCAGGTAGCCATCATCAGACCACTGGTTCCCTACACTCTTATCCACCTCTTAGGTGGATAATTTCAATCTCCTCAGTCTCATCCAACCGTGAAGATTGACAGCTCCTATTAGCGCATGATTGGCTGTGGGCGGGCAGGGGGCGGGCTTGCACACAAGCACAAACTAGCGCTCCTTTGCAATGTTAAATTCCATCAGCAGATTGCTGCCCGCCAGAGGGGAGCTTGATTGATTGATAAATTGAGCCCTATGTGGCATATAGTACTTCAGACAAGTGCGCATTGACTACCTCGTTATGTTCTGCATTAAAGAATACCACGAGTCTGAAGTAAATTTGGTAATAGAAGCAATTTAGAGATTTTTTGCTTTTTTAATTGTTACCTCTGTCTGAATCATGAAAGAAAAATGTTGGGCTTCATGTCCCTTTAAAATTAAACATTAATAAATGTATTTAAAAGAAAAAAAAAACTTAAAAGAAGTTTTAATTTTTCAGGTGAACAAAAAGGATGAGAAAGTTTGAGCCAGACTTTAAGACAGCTAAATTGTTTACCTTAAGAGGTAATTATTGATTTGGGAGACTTTCATTAATGCAAGTTCAAGCCTCAGTATTGACTTGAACATCTAAACTGTCACAGTTGAAATCATTTGTTCTTTTGCTGAAATTTTCCAATAATAACATCTCATTTTAAATGAGAGTAAGACCCTTATTAACAACCTTCTAAGCAACACCCAAAGGGTAACATGGCTTCATATTCAACAGTTGTTATAGAAGCTTCAACTTGCCAATAAAAAGTCTCACTGAAATGCTAACGGGCTAGATTTCAAGTGGAGCTTGAGCGTTAACATCGCTAGAAGCTTTTTTGCTTGTCGGGTTGCACTCGTATTACAAGTTGAAAAATAAACTGTTTTTGCTTGCGTGCTAACCCGACATGCATAAAAAGCTGAACTTACAATATTGCGCACCCGATAACGTAAGCCCCATATATATTGTGTGCTAACCCGACATTCCAATGGTCTTCACATAGTAGAATATGTTCTATTTGTTCATAAAATACATATTTCTATATATATATCTGATGGCATTTTGCTAAAATATTTATCTATACCTAAATAATCTATTTATTTGGCTATCTATCTATCTATCTATCTATCTATCTATCTATCTATCTATCTATCTATCTATCAATCTTAACTATCATCTATCTATCTATCTTAACTATTATCTATCTATCTATCTATCTATCTATCTATCTATCTATCATCTATCTATCTATCTATCAATCTTAACTATCATCTATCTATCTATCTATCTATCTATCTATTTATCAATCATCTACAAATATAAACATTCAAGGAGTGCCCGGTCTATTTCATTGGCTCACAACATAAGTGTGGTAGAGACCAAAAATACGGAATTAGGTGTTAAAGTCCCAAAAGTTCTTGTTGAGTACAGATATAGTAATCGAGGGCTGGAGTAAAAAGAGGTATTCAAATGTCCTTATGCCATCCCCCTTAACATACCTCCGCTTCTGCCTGTGGGTGTAATGCACTGAAGAATAGCAGTGTAATCCGGAACTGGTCAGTTGAGTGAACCTCCTTGGTGCCGCGTCCGCCTTCCCAAAAGTGCTATGTATTCGATGAGGTGCCTGGACTCGCATCAAGTAGATAGTCCAGCGGGCAAAAACGATATTCCCAACCGTTATAAGTGACACTCTGGAGCAAGAGTCTTTTAGACATTGATTTATTGGACAATGCCAAGCCAAGTAAGGCTGAGGGTCACCGTCAGTAAGGCACCTACTATCAAACTGAAACTAGCACCCAGTAAGGTCCTCTTATCCAAACAAAATTTTAATAAGAACACCTCTAAGAATGTGAATATGGGTACTTCTACCAATGGAACATTTAAATGTAACCATCCTAGATGCCTCATGTGAATACATAACACATAAAGCACATTCTATCAGATCAACACGGACAGGACATTTTTTTTTAAATATTGGGACACATTACATGTAACACTAGTTTTGTAATTTATGTGCTAAGCTGCGAATGTGGGGCCCAAAATTTAGGGCGCACCACAAGGAAAATAAGAAAAAGGTGGAGTGAACATTTGAGGAACATAAAAAATGGTTCACTCTGTCTCTAGACATTATGTGCACCTTCATGGCTATAGACTGTAAAATATCCATTACCCCTTTAGAAACAATTCCACATAAGATTGTTACAAATTGGATATCTCGTTTGAGACAGAGCGAAACTTATTGGTTATACAAAGTCAGATCTTTTTTTCCCTCTGGTCTCAACAAGAATATCGTTATGGCAGCCTTTTAACCAGATAAAATCATTCACTCACATTATTTATCACACGTTCACATCACCATTAAAATATAAATTAAATTGATAATAATTTGTACACTATATATTAAACATATTATAGATATTAAATTCAATATAATCTACACTTTTGTTAGGTATATATAATATAATTCATAGATATGCACATTTTATATATAGAACACAATCACACATTTTTTTTGTTTGATGAATTTGCACAATGGCAATGACACCAGTCACTTTATAATAGGTTTTATAGGAATTTTGATTCACAATCGGCACCAAAGGGTACACTCCTTATAAATAATTTTCATTTAGAATCTAAATTAGCTTTTTCTGACACATCACGAGAATTCACTCTCATTTAGTATTTTACATAAATCAAAACAATATTCGATTAGAGCTAATATTACTAATCAGTTATTCATACAGATATTAGATAATCAATGTACACATTTGTGAGCAAAATTTATATCTGGAGCTGACATTAGCCGTATATTACAGCAGACTTTCTGAGACATCAAGGATCTCTTATATATACACATATGTTATTGTTAATCTGTTTATTTGCTTAAAGGGACAGTCAAGTACAATTTTTTTTTCATGATTTAAATAGGGCATGCAATTTTAAACAACTTTTGCTTTGTTCTCTTGGTATTCTTAGTTGAAAGCTAAACCTAGGAGGTTCATATGCTAATTTCTTAAACCTTGAAGACTGCCTCTAATCTGAATACATTTTGACCACTAGAGGGCATTAGTTCACATGTTTCATATAGATAACATTGAGCTCATGCACGTAAAGTGACCTAGGAGTGAGCACTGATTGGCTAAACTGCATGTCTGTCAAAAGAACTGAAATAAGGGGGCAGTCAGCAGAAATTTAGATACAAGATAATTACAGAGGTAAAACGTGTATTATTATAACTGTGTTGGTTATGCAAAACTGGGGAATGGGTAATAAAGGGATTATCTTTATTTTTAAACAACAAAAATTCTGGTGTTGACTGTCCCTTTAATATATATCACCCACATAGCACTGTTTTGAGCATATAATGAATCTCCATTTAGAGGGCCATAATACCCAAATGTTTAAACACTTGAAAGTAATGCTGCATAGCTGTAAAAAGCTGACTAGAAAATATCTCCTGAACATCTCTATGTAAAAAAGAAAGATATTTTACCTCAAAAGCTCCTCAGTAGCCACCTCCCATTGTAAAGGATTTCTAAGCAGCATTTTAGTATGTCTGTCCTGGGACATCTGAAGGGATGAGCATTGTGCACTCTCATATTATTTCACCAATCAGGTAAAGGAAGCTTACTATGAAATCTCATGAGAGTTAAGTCAAATCTCATGAGATCACAGTAAAAGAGTTCATGACCTCAGCACTGCTGATGCTGATTGGCTGCTGTTCATTTCTTCATTTTTTTTATTTTACCTGCAGCTGGGAGCAGTTGAGTATAACTTTTTACACAGAACTTACTCTGCTGAGCTGAGGAGATTGTGAGGTAAAATATCTTCCTTTGTTACATAGAGATGCTCAGATGATATTTTCCTGTCAGCTTTTTACAGTTATGCTGCATCAGTTTCAAGTGATTTAGCATATGAGTATTATGTCCCTTTAAGGCTGGGCCTTTCTCACGATAGTCAAGGGATGTCAAGTGATCTATTTTTTATAGCATGTCTATCCTATTGTAATGTGATTTGCTTCATACACATTTTTTTTTATTATTAACTGTGGTGTTTCTTTTGTTATATTGCTGGCTATGTTTTGATAGCCATAACTATTTTTTTATCATGGTTATATGTAATATATTTTACTGGAATTTACTGGTGCTTCTATTTATGTATGAGAATTTAGGCACCAGAAGTAGGGATGGGCGAATGTGTTTATATTCGAATTCGAATGTTAGAACGAATGTTATTGCAGAAATTCGATTTACATAATAGAATGTTGATAAGAACGAATATTCTTAAAAATTCGATTTTCGAATGTTATTTACAGTTTTCGAATGTCACATTCGAATTCGAATGTCACATTCAAATCCGAATGTTACATTTCTAAAACACACTTGTAGACTAGAAACACTATTTTGAATTCGAATGTCACATTCAAATCGAATATCACATTCAAATCGAATATCACATTCAAATCGAATATTACATTTAAAACACAGAATTAGACTAGTAATACTATTTCGAATTTGAATGTCACATTCGAATTCGAATATTACATTTTGAAATTGAATGAATACATAGCTAAACATTCTATTATTCAAACCAATATTTTCGAATTTTATTCAAAAATTTGAAAACGAAAATTTGAAAATAGAATGTTATATAAACATTCAAAATTTAATTCGAATGAACGAATGTATCAAAATTCATTTTAAATTTCGAATTTTTAGAAACATTCATCCCTCCCTAACCAGAAGGTGTTTTCAACATGTTATATTTTTGGTCCTGAATGGATACATAGTTGATAAAACTACTAATTATTAACACTGTTGCTATTCATGATGTAGGAAGTTATCTAGAATTTGATTGGTTCTGGTCAATTTAAATAGTTTGCAAAGTGATAAGTTTTTATGCCTGATGAAATGGTCAGTGGGCTGAGAAACGCATAGCGTATCACACTGATGCACTTATGAGTGCTACATTGTTTTAAGTTTGTTTATAATTTTATTAAAGTGTGTTTTGTAACCATCACTTCGCACTGTCTGATCTCCTTTGATCATCTTACATTGCCGACCAGTCGGATCTGGTCACTGGCAACTTATCCTGAGATCGAGTTGAGCAGCAGCTGGTTTGCACCTGAGACGTGCCGTATCCGGATTCTTGGAGCTACGGTGTCAGCGAGCTGGAGCGCTGTGAGTCTCCAGTCTGCCTCTATTAGCACAACTCTGTGCTGCCCCTTTTGTGAGTATAACTGAGATTGAGTCATTTACCTGTTTGTATATAGCTGATATACACAAGGAAGCGACTCTTCTTTTTGTCTTCTAGACTGATGCTTGTATAAAACCTTCACGAATCTTTGTGATTGGAGGAAGCTGCCCTTTTGGCCTTTTTGGTTACCTGTTTTGGGATCCACCTCATTTGATTTGTTTTACATTTTCTCACTATCAAGCTGGACTCAGTGGCGCCCCCTGTTTTCTGGACTTTTAGTACCAGTTTGGTTTGTGAAGTAGCCAGGTGATATTATGAAGTAGCTGGGTGGCATTATGAAGTAGCTGGGTGGCATTATGAAGTAGCCAGTGGCATTATGAAGTAGCTGGATGGTATTACAAAGTAGCAGGGTGGCATTATGAAGTAGCCGGGTGACATTATGAAGCAGCCACTGGCATTATGAAATAGCCAGATGGCATTACGAAGTAGCCGGTTGGCATTATGTAGTAGCCTGGTGACATTATTAAGTAGCTGGATGGCATTATAAAGTAGCAGGGTGGCATTATAAAGTAGCCGGGTGACATTATGAAGCAGCTGCTGGCATTATGAAATAGCCAGATGGCATTACGAAGTAGCCGGGTGGCATTATGTAGTAGCCTGGTGACATTATTAAGTAGCTGGATGGCATTATAAAGTAGCAGGGTGGTATTATGAAGTAGCCAGGGGACATTATGAAGTAGCCGGTGGCATTATGAAGCAGCCGGGTGGCATTATGTAGTAGCCTGGTGACATTATGAAGTAGTTGGGTGACATTATGATGTGGCGAGGTGACATTATGAAGTAACAGGGTGACATTATGAAGTAGCAGGGTGACATTATGTAGTAGTCGGGTGACATTATGTAGTAGTTGGGTGACATTATGATGTGGCGAGGTGACATTATGAAGTAACAGGGTGACATTATGAAGTAGCAGGGTGACATTATGAAGTAGTCGGGTGACATTATGTAGTAGCCTGGTGACATTATGAAGTAGCTGGTGACGTTATGAAGTAATAGGATGGCATTATGAAGTAGCAGTGGCATTATGAAGCAGTCGGGTGACAATTTTGAAATAGTCAGGTGAGGGCAGTGTAATATTTTCTAATATTATATAATTTTCCGATATTTAAAGCACAAATTAATTGAATCATTTAACATAAATGTATTTAATAATAATTTGTGCAATAAAAATTGAATATTTTTAATATTAGCTCATCAGCCGGATGATGCACTTGCTAAAAAGTTCCTGGGGAGAATGCTGATATATTTCTCACAGCTGTGCAGTGATGTTTCCTTAGCTGTAATGTTATTTTCAGATAATGCCAGTAACACACACATTAATAATGTTTCCTCTTTTGCTGCCAGTAACTGGATCATAAGTTTACTCCTTGAGCTGACAGAATTATACATAAAGCATTTATTTACCTTCTTCGTTTCAAGTAAAACATAATGCATAGAGTTTATCTGTCAATTTTACACAAAGTAGTGAGCTTACAATCACCTAGATTACAAGTTGTGCGCTAAACCCGGTGTGTAAATAACGCAAACATTTTTGCGTATCGCACTCTCCATAGCGCTGCCATTACAAGTTACAGAAAAACCTTCATGTGTTGTGCGGTTTGGTCCGTTAAGTTTCATACTGCACAAAAGCCAAGGCCTGACTTGACGTGATCATGCACGTTTTCTCCCATAGACATAAATAGAGCAAAAGTGATAGAAAAAAACGAACACCTGCGATTGCGGAATGGAATAGACATATTGATGTCTATGGGAACAAGAAAGTTATGTAAAAACCTAACACCCTAACATAAACCCCTAGTCCAAATACCCTAATCCACCGCCCCCAGACATCGCAGACACTAAATAATGTTATTAACCACTAAACCGCCACACCCCACATTGCTAACACCTAAATAAACTTATTAACCCCTGATCTGCTGTCCACCCACATCGCTAACACCTAAATAAACCTATTAACCCCTAAACTGCGGCCCCCAACATCGCCGACACTAAATAAAGTTATTAACCCCTAAACCAAAAATCCCCAAAATTGCAGACACTAAATAAACCTATTACCCCTAAACCACAACCCCCGACATCGCTGACACTAAATAAACCGATTAACCCCTAAACCGCTGACCCCCACATAACTACTACTATAATAAACCTATTAACCGCTAAAACAATAAACCTATTAACCTCTAAACCGCCGCCCCCCCCATCGCAACTATTATAATAAACCTATTACCCGCTAAACCATCGGCCCACCACATCGCAACTACTATAATGAACCTATTAACCCCTAAACCGCCGGGTCCCCACATCGCGACACACTAAATTAAATTGTTAACCCTTAAACCTAACACTCCCTAACTTTAAATTAAAGTTACAATATACTAACTACCTTAAAATAAATAAACTTACCTGTGAAATAAAAAAAAACTAAGCTTAAACTATAAATTAACCTAACATTACTATTTAAAAAAAACTAACATAAATGAAAAGTAAAAAACCTAAATTACAAAATTAAAGTATTATTTAGTGTTGGCGATGTGGGGTGTCACGGACACCAAGCTGCAGGTGTTAAACTCTTTCCCCCCTACCCCCCACTGGTTTTATTAGTGGTTTTGGGCTCCTCAGAGCAACTGCGGTCCCTCAGAATTTTTTTTTCTTTGTTTGTATGTAAACTGGATCTTGGAAGAAGCTGACCTCTGACCGACCTATCTCCCGGCCGGCCACCTGGAACTGCCGGTCAGCCGCATCAGCTCAGATTTCCAATCCCCTTCAACCCTTGTTGCTCCAGCGGCTCTTTGCACCACAGCTCTACTCTCTTGAAGATGGATAGCCCCTAGGGGGGACAAGAGGTGGTGGAATTTCCGGAGGGGAGCTATCTTGAGAACTGGTGGTTTAGGACACTCCTGCCCCCCAATATTTATCAGGCTGTAAAAAATCATGCCGCCTTTTGGACTGTGGCATCTGGGGACCGCTCCCCCAGGATCACCCCAAAACCATCCCCCTGTGTCCTGGGTCTCTGCGGGGCTGTGGTTGCTATGGCAGGTGTCAGCCTGTCTGGAGGGGTGGGAATGGCGGGAGATGTGAAGGTCAGATAAGGCTTGTTTCACCTGATTGTTAGTATGTCTAGTTATTTTGGTGGGCTCCTGCAAAATCACTTCTCCACTACATAGCGGTTGGTTCCAGGTGTTGGGAGAGCGGTTGGCGGAGCTACCCAGTCGGGGTAGCAAGCAATCCGTCACATTGGTGGGATGCTTACAACTCCCTGGAACCTTCAAACCACCTCCTGAAGACACCCTTGGATGGAGACTCGAGGAAGGATCGCTGGTAACCGAACTAGGGCAGTAATTATCGAGTTGCCGATGGAGGATGACCAAGCTGACGAGGCGGCTGGTGGGTCAGATAGAGACCAGGGCCATGAACAGCCACCTACAGCGCCCAGTACGGCACCCAGTACAGCATCCACCCTGGGGTCCTCCATGTCCGATATACAATGGGAAGTGGAGTAGGGGATTGTGCTGTATGATACCCGACCACCCCAGGAGGTCATCACCAAGATTATCTCGGATGTCACCCAGCTAGTGGAGCTCCACCAGTCCATGGGAGGAGCCCCGCCAGCCTTCGGGGTGCAGGCCCCCCGTCCACCCAAGTTATCACATGGAGCCTTCAGGGCCTTCAAGGAGGAAGAAGAAGATATCAACTGCTATCTTAAAGTTTTAGAGACCCAATGCGAACTGCAGGGGGTCGCCCATGCTGACAGTCTCCCCGTCCTGATCGGCAAGTTGTCTGGGCGGGCTTTGGCTGCTTTTTACTCTACCCCTTTGGAGGAACAGAAGGACTATTAAAGGGTGAAAGACCGTATCCTTGCTCATTGTGGGCTCACTCCGGAGGCTCACTGGCAAAAATTCTGGGCGCTAAGGAAGCAGGAGCAACAATCTTTCACGGTGTGGACGCACAAGTTCACCCGTTTGATGGACTCCTGGTTAGCCGGCTGCAAGGCCACCACTGGAGCCAAAGTGGCACAGCTCTTCCTACTGGGGCATTTCTATAACCATGTTCCAGTGGAAGCCAAAGAATGGGTCTATGACAGAGGACCCACCACAGCAGATCAGGCGGCTGTCCTGGCAGACCAGTATGCAGATGCTCGCTGCCCAGTTCGCCCGGAGCCTCAACCAGCTCTATGCCCGACGCCAGCCACCTCCCGTCCCCAGCAGCTACCAATAAGCCCTCGGGCCGCCAAACTTTGTCCCTCCGACTGGAGTAAGGGTCTCACGGGAATGTTTTACCTGTGGGCACCCCGGCCATATGAGGTGGATATGCCCGAATCAGGCACAACACCAGCCAGCAGCCCAGCCAAGACACCCCCAGCCAACACTATGGGTAAGCACTCCAGCCTGGACCTACCAAGCCACTGCCTACTACATGTATGCACAGGGGGACTACCCTGAATGGGCTGTTGGGTAAGTCGGCATCCTACAAGAAGCCAAACTGGTGTCCTAAGATAACCGCCAGCATCATTGCCAGAACGTTTGGGTCAAAGGGAAGGCGGTCCAGAAACTAAGAAACACTGGGTCCACCATCACCCTGATTCAACCCCACCTGGCCTCTGAATCTACCCCTACTGGGAGGACTCTCGCTGTTTGGGTGGCTGGAGGTACCACTAGGTGAGTCCCCATAGCCAGTGTCCATCTAGCTTGGGGCGCTGGAGCCCGTGCTGTGGACGTGGGTGTTATGAAGGATCTTCCCACAGAAGTTCTACTAGGGAACAACCTCAGTCTCCTTGTTTCCACCTTTTTGGGGGATACTCCCCCGGATTTCTGCCTATTGACCACCCACAGGCAAGCTCGCCGTCAAGCCCACACACCAGAGCTGGGGACCCAGGTAAGACCTCCTGCCCAGAACCCTTTCCTACCCTGACACCCTACTCTGACCCCCCAATGCCAGACCATGGTTCATACCCCCCATCCCGACCAACTATGCTGGGCTTCCCCCTCCGAATTCGACCAAGAGACTTTGAGCGACCCGACCCTTGCCCCCTTCTGAGATTGAGTAGGGACTGACCCCCAGGGCCCCATGGAAGAATATTTCCTATAGGAAGGCAGCCTGCTATATCATGTCTCCCAGAGGAAAAGAGGGCCAGTACCCAAGCACCAGCTGGTGGTATCGAAAAGATATTGGTGCAACCTTCTGCGCATAGGACACAATATTCTCTTGTCTGGACATTTAAGCAACTCCCGAACACACCACTGTCTTACTCAGGTCTTTTTCTGGCCCAGGATCACTAGTGAAATTAAGGACTATTGTAGAACTTGCGTGGTGTACCAGAAGGTAGGGAAGACCGGGGACCATACAAAAGCCCCCTAAACCCCCTCCGCATTATTGACGAACCCTTAAGCAGGGTCACCATGGATAAAGTAGGGCCACTACCTCTGCCCAGCCCCTCCAGGAAGAAATATATCCTCACGGTAGTGGACTATGCCACTAGATATCTGTAGGCAATTCCTCTGGCGAATATCCAGGCGGATACGGTGCAAATGCTATGCTTCAGATATTCACCAGAGTCGGTTTCCCCCGGGAGATGGTCTCAGACTGGGGAACCCAGTTCACCACGGAGGTCACCCAAAAATTATGGGAATTGTGCGAGATCCAACCCCTGTTCAGTGCCCCATATCACCCCCAGACCAATGGGCTTTGTGAGAGGTTAAACGGGACACTGAAGCAGTTGCTTAGGATGTTCTAAGCCACTCACAAAGACTGGGAGACATACCTGCCGCACCTCCTATTTTCTTACAGAGAGGTGCCCTTGGAATCTACCGGATTCTCCCCCTTTGAGTTATTGTATGGCCAGAAAATAAGGGATCCCCTAGACCTATTGCGAGCCCACTGGGAAGGATCGACAGGGGAGGGTGGACCCTCCGCTGTGGAGTACTTCCTGAAGTTCAGGGACCGGCTGAAGGAGCTCACCGCTATGGTATGGGAGAACCTTCAAGCCGCTCAAGATAGACAGAAATGGTGGTATGACTGGAACGCTCATAGCTGAATTCTGACAGTAGAACAAAGGGTTCTCACCTTAAAGCCTTTCAAAAGAGATAAGCTACAGGCTTCCTGGCAGGGACCCTACCAGGTGGTGGAACACCACTTACCTGGTAGTGAAATGTTCAGGTGACAGGGTCCAGTGGACCTTTCATGTGAACATGCTCAAGGAGTATGTAGAATGCCATGACGAGGTAGCCACCATTTGAGCTCTGGCTGTGGAGGACTCTAAGAGCCTCCCCATGCCGGAGCTCCCCGTGCCAGATGAGTCCCCCCAAGAGGTATCTGACATAACCCTGGATGAGAGGCTAGCAGTTAGACAGAGACAGCAGGTCCAGGACTTAATAGAAGACCGCTGGGAAGTGTTTTCTAATGTCCCGGGGTATACCACAGCAGCAGTACACTGAGTGGAGACCCCAGGACAGGGCCCCCTGAGACAGGCAGCTTACAGAGTCCCTGAAGCAGTCAGGGACAGTATGCACCTGGAACTCTGGGGAATGTTGGACCTCAGTGTTGTTGAACCATCCAACAGCCCCTGAGCCTCCCCAGTGGTACTGGTACCCAAGAAAGATGGCACTACCCAGTTCTGCATTGACTACCGTAAGCTCAAAGACAGAACCACCACTGACGCCAATCCAATGCCCCAAGTCGATGACCTCCTAGACCGAATTGCCCGAGGTCACTTCCTCACCACACTTGACCTCTGCAAGGGATACTGGCAAATCCCCCTAGACTCAGCAGCAGTGGCCAGAACTGGCCAAGGTTGAGGCAGTGGCAAACTGGCCCACTCCTAGAACCAAGACCCAGGTACTCGCTTTCTCAGGAACCACCAGCTACTACCGGAGGTTCGTCCCCAATTACAGTGCCATCGCCAAACCCCTGACAGACCTGACACGTAAAAGACTGCCCCGACAGGTCCTGTGGTCCCCAGAGTGCGAAGTTGCATTCCAGAGCCTCAAGTCTGCCTTGGTCACTGCCCCTGTCTTGGCCTCTTCTAACCCCAACAAATGTTTTTGTGTTCATACAGATGCCTCCATGTTTGGGGTGGGAGCAGTCCTAAGCCAAGTGGACGAAGGAGGACAAGACCACCCCATAGCCTACATCAGTAGGAAGCTGTTACCCAGAGAGGTAGGCTACGCGGCAGTGGAAAAGCAATACCTGGCCCTAGTATGGGCCCTCAAGAAACTGCAACCATAACTATATGGAAAGCCTTTCACTGTCCTCACAGATCAGAACCCTCTGGTGTGGCTGAACCGAGTATCGGGAGATAATGGACGCTTTTAAAGGTGGAGTTTAGCTCTGCAGCCCTTCAACTTCAACGTTCAGTACAGGTGGGGAAAGAGCAATGGGAATGCTGATGGACTTCCCGGCAGACTGAGCTGGGTCTGCAAACTGGAAGGGGGGAGATGTCACAGACACCGGGCTGCAGGGTTTTAATCCCCCTACCCCCCTCTGGTTTCTCAGTGGTTATGGGCTCCTCAGAGCAACCACAATCTCACAGAACTTTGGTTTCCTTTGTTTTGTATGTGAACTGGATCTTGGAAGAAGTTGACCTCTGACCGACCTATCTCCCCTGGACGGCCAGCCTCTTGGAACTCCCGGTCGGCTGCATCAGCTTGGATTCCCAGTCCTCTTCAACCCTGGTCACTTCAGCGGGCCTTTGCCCCAGAGCTCCACTCTCTTGGGGATGGATAGACCCTAGGAGGGACAAGAGGTGGTGGAATTGCCAGAGGAGAGCTATTTTTGGGAACTTGGGGTTTTGGACACCCCTACCCCCCAATCTTTAACAGGCTGTTACTCCAGTCCCCTGTAACGAATCATGGCGCTTTTTGGACTGTGGCATCTGGGGACCGAGAGCTTTCAAATGCATTGGAAGTGCTGCTGCTCCCCCCAGGATCACCCCGAAACCACCCCCTGTGTCCTGGGTCTCTGTGGGACTGTGGCTGCTATGGCAGGCATCAGCCTGTCTGGAGGGGCAGGAATGGCAGGAGATGTGAAGGTCAGATAAGGCTTGTTATCAAGATTAGTTTCTATATAAATGTTGTGTGTTTTCCCTTATAAAAGTTCAGTTCCTGTTTCACCTGAATGCTAGTATGTCTAGTTATTTGGGTGGGCTCCTGCAAAAACACTTCTTCTCCGCTACATAGCGATTGGTTCCAGGTGTTGGGAGATCGGTTGGTGGAGCTACCCAGTCGGGGTAGCCAGTAATCCATCACATGGGGTCGGTGGTTTAGGGGTTAATACTTTATTTTAGTGTATGTGGGGTGGCAGCGAATTAGGGGTTAATAAGTTTAATAAAGTTTTTGCGATGTGGGGGGATGGCGGTTTAGGGGTTAATAGGTAGCTTATGGGTGTTAGTGTACTTTGTAACATTTTTGTTATGAGTTTTGTGAAACATTTTTATTTTTCAAAATCCATAACTACTGGTCTCTGATCGTGGAATGGATTGTGCTGGTATAAGCTATAATGCTAGCCAGACCACACAACCTGTAATACAGGTGCAATGAAAATTCCACACTCAAAAGCCATTTTTTGAGTGCGGAATGGAGAGTTACGGTACAGGCTAAAACGCTTGTGGTATAGCTGTACTGCCGCGACTTGTAATACGGGAGACCTGCGATTCCGCACGCAAAGGCCAATTTTTCAGCGGTATAGCCACACCGCAAAACTTGTAATTTTGCCTTCTGTTAGGTGCTGTAACACACATAATAATTATTTGACACTCGTAGCTGTCAATAACATGTAAATAAGTACTTTTACTATACTTTTTATTTTACCCTCTTCGCTGTCAGTAAAGATTATTTTTTTTTTACTGATGTATTTCTTATTATCTATGGTTAATATTGTACAAAGTAAATAAATATATACCTCACTGGGTGACACCTTATCTTATATTTTCTGCTTTATTTTCATTACTTGCACCCTATATTTATGTTAAGTGAATCATTGTGCCCAACCTATATCACTAATACTAACTAGTACATGTATATTTGATGAAAAATAACTAGAAAGTTATAGCAATGCTGGAGCGAAATGTTGTGCAGCATAAAGTGTATTCATTTTAAAAAAGTATTCATTTTAAAAAAGTCTATGGGGCTGATTTATTAAATTGCGGATGGACATGATACAATGTAGCGTATCATATCTGCCTGCACATCGATAAATGCAGACAGCATAAGCTGTCAGCATTTATCATTGCACAAGCAGTTCTTGTGAACTGCTTGCACAATGCCGCCCCATGCAGATTGGCCGCTAGCAGGGGGTGTCAATCAGCTCAAAAGTATAGGATCGGGCGGATTGATGTCTGCAGCCTTAGAGCAGGTGGACAAGTTATGGAGCTGCGGTCTTTAGACTGCTGCTTATTACCTACTGTTTCCGGTGAGCCTGAAGGTTCGCGCGGAAATAGGGGCATCAATTTCCATTCGGAGCTTGATAATTCGGCGTCTATAAGTGCCCCAGGTGACAATTTCAGAGCTTTTCTGTCCCTGATTGAAAAATAAACTGATTGATAGACACATGTGCTAATGTATAGTGTGAGCTGACTCTGAGTGGGTTGTTAGATGTACACGACAAAATAGTTTTGTAACTTTATTGAAAGGATTCCTCTGTGCATTCAGTGTTTGTTTGTTTAACACATCTCCAGTCTGTTTACACCTTGGCACTTGAAACCACTTGGGATGGCAGTGCTCTCAAGGCAGCTTTTAGGAGGGGTCTGCATGAACGCATCAAAGACGAACTCATCTATCGGGATATACCTTCTTCCTTGGATGACTTTATAGCACTTTGTATCAGCCTGGACTCTCGCTTTCAGGAGAGACAAGCTGAAAGAGACCGGACAAAGAGGGTCCTCCCTTGCCGTCCCCCTGTTCCTCCGGTTCTGGTGGCATCCTCTACCCTTTCAGCAGCTCCAGTTACCTGAGTGGAGGAACCCATGGATCTCTCCTCTTTCAAACCTTCAGAGTCCGAAAGACAGAGAAAAAGGAGACTGAGACTATGCTTTTATTGTGGCTCTAACTCCCACCAACTAAAGGACTGTGACATTCGGCCGGGAAAAGCCAACGCTTAGAGGATAACACAGGGGTACCTCTAAGCATCATCTCTACCAAATACCCTCACTCCTCTCGGATCCTGGTACCTGTTACCCTTACCTTCCAACAGAATACTGTCCACACTCAAGCCTTCATTGATTCAGGGGCAGCTGGCAACTTCCTGGATCACCATTTTATGATTCAAGCTGGTCTACCTCTTCTACAGAAAAGATATTGTCTCAAGATAACTACCCTGGATGGTACCCCCCTTGGTTCTGAATTGATTCAATTTGAGTCAGCAACCCTGACCCTGACCGTCTGTGTTCTTCATAACAAACAGCTCCAGTTTGAGGTCATTCATTCCCCAGCTCAGCCTCCCTTGGCATAAGCTGTCTGCATTTATCATTGCACAAGCAGTTCTTGTGATTCAGATTGGCCGCTAGCAGGGGGTGTCAATCAGCTCAAAAGTATAGGATCGGGCAGATTGATGTCTGCAGCCTTAGAGCAGGCGGACAAGTTATGGAGTTGCGTTCTTTAGACTGCTGCTTAATACCTACTGTTTCCGGCGAGCCTGAAGGTTCGCGCGGAAATAGAGGCATCAAGCTCCATTCGGAGCTTGATAATTCGGCCTCTATAAGTGCCCCAGGTGACAATTTCAGAGCTTTTCTGTCCCTGATTGAAAAATAAACTGATTGATTGACACATGTGCTAATGTATAGTGTGAGCTGACTCTGAGTGGGTTGTTAGATGTATATGACAAAATAGTTTTGTAACTTTATTGAAAGGATTCCTCTGTGCATTCAGTATTTGTTTGTTCAACACATCTCCAGTCTGTTTACGTCTTTTTATATTTATGATCATTTCTGTTCCACAGATGCCCGTAGACATCTTCTATATCAGCCATTTGATTCTGGCAAATCGACATTTTTATTGTAGAAGTGTGGCACATTAAAGAAAAGGTTAATGCAAAAAATTATTTATAAAATAAAAATGCCTGAGGTATGTTATCCCCTAGAGGAAGCAATCTAGCTAGTATCAGTCAAACGTCCAACTGCAGTAAAAACAATGCAGACAGGTTAGGATAAGAAAACTCAGACAGATACAGAACTGTTTTCACTTTGCAAAAATTACAGCATTATTGAAACAATTTTTTTTGGCATGTAACAAGTTAGTTAATAAGGACATAGAGTATGTTGTTTTAGTTAAGGACATGCCATAAATTAATTTGATTATTTGTAATTTTTAAACTTTTTAAAGAGATATTACAGTGCAAATATGGCTGCTCTCATGCAACCAACTACACAAGAGCAAATCCTGTCTATCTGTCATGCCGCACCGTTGCTAGGGGCTCGGCATCTTCCCCATGCTCATTGCCTAGCGCTGTGTCGGCTCAGGATGCGTGCAGCACTGACATCATCGCTGCACACTCCTGATGCCGGACGGTCTCTGGGCGACAATCTGCAGGTATTTTTACAGGCAGCAAATGACCTGTCACTGCCCGAGTATAGGTGCTACTTTGTGTGCTCCTGGGAGTGACAGATCGTTTGCTGGATTGATTCTTTGTTACTGAACCATGCCTGTCTCATTGCGCTATCTGGTTAACCCCTAAATTGCTGGACTAATTCTTTGGTACTGAACCCTGCCTGTCTTACTACGCTATCTAGTTAACCCCTAAATTGCTGGACTGATACATTGTTGCTTAACCCTGCCAGTCTCATTACGTTTCTTGTTTAACCCCTGAACTGCTGAACTGATTTTCTGTTGCCATACCCTGTCTGCCTAATTTGCCTTGTGCTGTCCTGCCTGTTGGGAGTGCCACTCTCCTCATTTGCCTGATATTCTCTGCTCTGGGATATTCCCTATCTTTCCGGCTCGATGCCAGGATAACAAGACAACTGGCCGAGTTCGGTCTGATAGAGGAGTATCCCACGAGCTTTACATTATACTTGGGCCATGGAACCAGATGAGGTTCGCAAGAGCTGTTTATCTCCAAGGACAGATGTTGGGAACCCATACTACACAATTGCAGAATATGGATTCCAAGTTAAAGGCTATCACCGCTCAACTCTCCTTATGTGATATTCACAATCACTTTTAATGGTGAATACAAGTATATATGACAAAAATAAAGGTTTTGTTGCTCTTTTCTTATAATAAGCAAGAAGAAATCACTTATTCAACTTGTTATATAAGGTGAGACTTTAGTTTAGTAATTGATTTAGTATATATGTAACTATATTTTGCAATAACACATAAGAAAATGTGGATAGGCACTGAGATAAGAATGATATACCAAGGTAATCCACAGAGAAAGTGAGAGTAATAAATGGGTTGAATCACTCATATGGTAGTTCAATAATATCCAAGGATAAGTTGTTGTTTTTATGTTTAAGCAAGGTTTTCACGCACTCACACAAGCAATCAATAAAATATATACAGTCCAGACACACTCTCATTTATCCCAAATACGTTACTGAAGTACTTTTCCAGATGACAAGTTAATATACACAGAAGCAAACGTATGGAGGATTGTTTCAAAATTATTGAGGTAAGTATTTGTGCGTGGAGAGCGGTACTTAGCTTGTAACCAAGGGGGTTGAGGCAGCGTGGGTACGGGAGAGCTTTAAGGAGCTGACAAGCAGGCAGTTTGAGCTCCGGTGACCGCTCAGTGTAAGCACAACTTCGGCGTCTGTAGCAAGAAGTTCCGGCAGGCGTAGTAATCTGGAAGGCAAGATCCGGTAGAGAGTTAAGGCAGCAACAGAATATGCAGCGCATATAATAGGATACGAACTTAGGGACCTGAAAAACCTAGAAAAGTCTAATAGCAAAGTTGATTCACAGGAGATAAAGTGAACTTCAGGCCCAGAATGAGGCTAGAGTGATTCCTTAAATAGGAAGGAAGTGCTTGTGATGTGTAGATTTAAAGGTATATCACATTTCCCCCCCCCCCCTCAGGGAATCACCCCTGGGGATTCTAGATGCGGTTTGAGGGGGTATTTCCTATGGAAAGCCCAGACCAACTGGGGCGAATGAACTGCAGAATGAATGAGCCAGGAGTTATCTTCTGGGCCATAACCTTTCCATTTAATGAGAAACTCCAATTTATGTCTGTTTATCCTAGAGTCAAGTATGGATTCTACCTCGAATTCCTCTTGATTATCCACCATAACAGGAGGTGGGGGAGAGTCAGATGTGCGAACTTTGACAGGATATGGTTTCAACAAAGAGATATGAAAAGATGGATGAATCTTATAGTCTGTAGGCATTTTAAGTTTTACCACATTGGAATTGATCACTTGTTCGATTGGGAAAGGACCCAAAAACTGATTGGCAAGTTTTTTGCTTGGAACATGAAGTTTGAGATTCCTAGTTGAAAGGAGTACTAAGTCCCGAATCTTGTAATCAGGGCCTTTTCTATGAGTTAGATCATAATATCTTTTTTGATAGTTTTTGGCTTCCTTCAGATGTAACTTCAGGACATTAAGTCTTTCTTGGAGATTGGATGTAAATTCTGTTGCTACAGGGGAATTTACTGCTTTACTAGAAAGAGATATAGTGTTAGGGTGAAAACCATATGTCGCATGAAAGGGGGAAGTTTTGATAGAGGCGCTTAATGAATTGTTATATGTGAATTCAGCCATGGGGAGATAGACTGACCAGTCATCTTGAAGATGTGATGTATAACAACGTAAGAATTGCTCTATGGTCTGATTGAGTCTCTCTGTTAGTCCATTTGTCTGGGGATGGAAAGCAGTGGTATAACGATGGTCAATTTTTTTTTATTTATTTTTTTTAAATCTTCTTTTTATTGAAAACTTAAATATTCACAATAACATATATCAATATGGAGATGATTTCACAATATCAAATATTGCTAATTAGAGCTAAATGTTCATGAGTTTCGCTGCTGCTTTATAAGCTGTAGTTCCATATTTGTAATGTAGTTAGTCCATGTAGTTTCTCGGGTGGGAAGAAGTGGAAACAGGGGGGGAACATGGGTTTTAAGTAACAAGTAAACAGGTAAACAAACAAACGAATCAATAAAACAAATATGGTATCTTACGTCTGCATGTCTTTATCCGGATCGTCACTGGCTCTTGGATTATATGTTCAGTGAAGTATAGTGTAATCTGTTCGCTACAGGGAAAAGATTTGTATCCTTTTTGTTTGGTGATTATTAGTGCAACCATCTAAGGAGAAGGGGTGGCATTACGAGGGGCATGTGGGATAAGTGCGGTGTGTAGGGACTCCTGCCAGATAAATTTGGCATCTAGCAGGGTGTCTACTTTGTTTCGGCATAAGTAGCCGTATTGTTCTAATGTGAATTGTTCTTCTACTTCTTCAAGCCACATTGTTTTAGAGATGGTCAGGCGTTTCTTCCAGTTACGGGCTATTAATTTCCTCGCGCTATTAAGGCCTATTTGGAGCACTAAAAGCCGTAAGCGACATGGTAAATTAGGGAGGTCGTTGAGTAATGCTATTTTTGGGTTTAGTGCAAATTCAGCTGAAAAACTTTGCCTGAAATGTTGCTCTATCGCCTTCCATAGGGGGCGTACTCTGGGGCATCGCCACCACATGTGTAGTAGGCTACCATGTCTCCTACAACAGCGCCAGCATCTATCTTATAGGCTTGGGTAAATACTGCTTAGCTTTGACGGGGTTAAATACCACCTCAGTATAATCTTGTAGTTGAGCTCTAATATTACTGGTGAGGTCGAGGATTTTTTGACTGACTTGAATATGTTGGCCCAATTATCGTCTGATATATGACTACCTATATCTGTATTCCATTTAGCTGAAAATGGAGGTAGGGTGTCTCTAATGTTTTTGGTTAAAAGTTTGCGGGAGAGAGAAAGTGTTCCTCTTGGTATAATCCCTCCATGGCATAATGTTTCAAATGTGGTGGGTGTTCTTAGTAAGTCTGTTTTGAATGGGGAGGTATGTACAAAGTGATGTAATTGTGCGTATTTTAGCCAATTGTTGTATTTGCCTTGAGCTATGTTGGTTAGTTTGTCCCTTTCTAGGAGTTTGCCTGCCTCCGTGAAATTTAGTAAAGGGATGGTATAGTCCCATTCAGAGAGCCTCTGGAATCCTTTGTCAAGGCCACCCACCATTTCTATGTTTAGAACAATCGGAAATAGGGGAGATCTGGTAGTTGAAATGTACGGTCTGGATGATGTTATTTGATCCCAAGTCTTAAATAAGTGTTTGTGAATTTCTAGTTGTCTACACTGAGGTGGTCTTAATTCGCTAGGTACCCAGCATAACGCATGTACCAATGGAGCTCTGAGTATATTTGAATCTAATGCAACTCGCGCCTTACATTCCTGTTTCCCATGCCAATCAAGTATCCTTCGTAATGTGACCGCTAGGTAGTACTCTTCAATTTTTGGTAGCCCTAATCCTCCATCAGTAGTTGTCCTATACATTGTGTCTCTATTAACTCTAGGTTTATTTTCCCCCATACAAAGGAATTAAGGCTGTTTTGGAGACGGTTCAAATACCAACAGGGTAAGTGCATAGGTAATGTCTGTAGTATATATGTAATCCTAGGGAGCGTGGTCATTTTTAAGGCTTGGACTCGACCCCACCATGAGAGAGGTTTACTCGCCTATGTCTGAAGGTCATGTTGAGTATTGTTTAATAAAGTTACGTAATTTTTGTCAAAGAGTGTTGTTTGCTTGGGAGCGAGGTGAATCCCTAGATATTTTATAGAGTCCTTTCTTAGTTTTAATGGGCATATCTTTGATAGTGATTGACATTTAGTGTCTGATAAGCTAACATTTAAGATCTCTGACTTTTGTTTGTTGACTAGAAAGTTTGAGTACCGTCCATATCTGTCTAATTCTGTTAATAGTTCTGGGACAGTCGTTAGGGGTGAGGTGGCTGAGAATAATAAGTTGTCAGCAAAAGCTGCGATTTTATAGGATTGATTATTGAACGATATTCCTTTGATGTTTTGATTTTTACGGACATGAGAAGTGAGGACCTCCATCGTTAAAACGAATAGGATCGGAGATAGGGGGCAGCCTTGGCGCGTGCCATTGTGTATGGGAAATGTGTCTGACAATATACCGTTAGCTTTAACTTTTGCGTTTGGGTGTGAGTATAGATTAAAGATTCTGTTAACTATTTTCGGGCCAAATCCAATGTTTTTAAGGGTTTCTAGAAGAAATTGCCAGTCTGTTCGATCGAATGCCTTTTCGGCGTCGATGGCTATCATTACAGATTCTATTTTGTGGGTCTTAGCATATTCTATGAGGGTTAAGGCTCTGATAGTATTGTCCCTGGCCTCTCGGCCAGGAATGAATCCTACTTGATCTGTGTGGACTATGTCGTTAAGAATGGAGTTTATGCGATTCGCCAAGATTTTCCCTAGAATCTTGAGATCTCTGTTTAGTAGCGATATAGGTCGGTAACTACCTGGGTCCTCTTGTGGCTTTTCTGGTTTCAGAATTACAGATATATGGGCTGTTAGAGAATCTATAGAGAGTTGAGTGCCTTCGTCTAGGGATTTAAAAAGATTTAATAAATGTGGGGCTAGAGTAGAACAGTGTGTTTTGTAGTATTGATTGGTTAATCCGTCGGGTCCTGGGCTCTTGCCTGTTGGAAGGCTCTTAATGGCTTTCACGATTTCTGTTAATGTTATATCTGCCT
Organism: Bombina bombina; assembly: GCF_027579735.1. Lineage (NCBI taxonomy): Eukaryota > Metazoa > Chordata > Amphibia > Anura > Bombinatoridae > Bombina > Bombina bombina. Next base: position 168,422,522 of record NC_069508.1, on the reverse strand, counting down.
CCAAGTCGGTTACCTGGGTTTGTGTTAATTTGTTTAAATCTGCTGAAGCTATGTACGCTCTCATGTTTTGTATATGGTCGTGTTGAGTAGTTTTTGTCAGGTTGTATAATTGTTGATAGAAGTTACGAAAGTGGGCGGCTATCTCCTTGCTGTCAACTACATAGTCTCCCTGTTTAGTTCTGAGTTTGTGGATATGTGTAAGGGTATTCTTATCTCTCAGGGTGTTAGCAAGGATTTTGCCTGGGCGGTTCCCTTCATAGTAGTATTTCTTCCGTAGGTTTAGCATTTTTCTTTGGGTTTCAGAGTACAGTAGTGTATTAAGTTCTTTTCGTGTGGCAGTCAGCATTGTTAGTAGGGTTCTGTCCGAGGGGGATGGTGGTGTAGAAGGTATGGGTCTAGTCGCCATGTGTACGGATGGAGTGGGGTGTCAAGCCAGTTCAATTCCAAGATCACCATAGAGTGATCTGACCATGCCGTTGATAATATGTCGGTGTTTGATAGTAGGGATAAGCTAGATTGGTCTAGAAATAGATATTCGATCCTTGAGTACATGGACCAGGGATGTGAGAAAAAGGAGTACCCGCGCTGTGTAGGGTGTTGTAGTCTCCAAGTGTCTATGAGTCCCGATTGTTTAAGGCATGAGTAAGTAGCATTAGGGGGGCGTGATGTGTTGCTTGTGTTTAAGGAGGTAGAGTCGAGTATGGGGTCCAAGATAACGTTCAGGTCTCCACCCATCACTACAGTGCCTTTACGCGATTCATGTATCATGCGGTTGAGAGTATTGAAAAACCTGCTCTTGTTTGTATTGGGGGCGTATACGTTGACTAAAGTGATTGGCCTATTGTAAAGTAGGCCTACTAATATTAATATCCTCCCTTCCTTATCTGATGTGTTATGGAGTAATTGAAAGGGTAGGGATGAGTGGAAAAGGATTCCTACCCCATTTATCTTTCTTTCGTGGGAATTAAAAAAACTGAGAGGTAAGTGTTTGTTTGAGTATTTAGGTTCGTTTGCTCGAGGGAAATGAGTCTCCTGTAGAAATATAATAGAGCCCTTTTGTTTGGCGAACCAGTGTATTGCAACTGACCTTTTAGTAGGTGAATTCAGACCTTTAGCGTTTTGGGATATTATTGTAAGAGATCTAGAGGTCATGTGTAATGTTCGTGTGAGTGTCTGCTATTAAGTCTTCTAGACTTGTCTTACCGTATGGGGAAGTTATTCGCTTCTTGAAGGTGCGATGTGCTGAAGAGGTCCCTGTGGGGTTGTAATGCTTACTGTGAACGTGATGTGAGTGGAGAGTGAGCCAGTGTACCGAACCGGATTTTGCAGAGAATCTGAAATACAATAACATGCATTGAGAAATACAACATAACAATATTAAAATTACAGTAATTAACATTAAGAACAATTACACTAGGGATTACAAAGGTAATCTCCTTTCCTTTCTTTTAATTTAAACTCGAATTTAAGTCTAAATCTGAATTCAAACTCAAATTTAAAACAGGATGGGGGAAGAGTGGTAGCAGACTAGGGTCACTACCGTTCCTCAAAATAGGGCTAGTGCTAGTATCACATTAAGATGGGATTCCCTCTAATTATGGGGGATCTGACTATAGTGGTATGAACCCCTCTGGGGGGTAAAATGGTGTGCAAGGGGAATATTCTTAGGTCTCTTTATGATGTAACAGTGGGTTGACTATAGACCCATTTTTGTCTCTGTGACTTTGGTGGGTACCGATCTGATGTTGGTTCCCCTTCTTCGTGGTCTGTAGTTTGGGGTATATGCTTCGGTAGTGGAATGTTCAGCTGTGTGCAGAAGGAGTTGAGATCTTCTAGGTCTTTGTAAGTGATTTCCTTGTTGTCTTTTGTTACTCTGAGTGCGAAAGGGAAACCCCAGCGATATGGGATTTGGTGATCTTGTAAGTGAGCAGTCAAGAACTTGACATCCCGCCTTCTAGTGAGAGTGAGGGGGCTGAGATCTGCGAAGATTTGTATTGTATCTCCGTCTTTATAGATTGGTGCTTTCTTTCTTGCTGCATTCAGTAGTTTTTCTTTGTCTTTGAAATTATGGCATCTTAGAATGATGTCTCTTGGCGGAGCTTTAGGTGAGGGCTTAGGTTTCAATGCCCTGTGTACTCTGTCTAAAGATATGTCTGTATCCTCCTCGCTGTCAAGAAGGAAGTTGAATAGGCCTTGTAAGTATTTTTGGAGTTCGGTGCTTAGGATTTTTTCAATCACCCCTCTAATTCGTAGGTTTTGTCGTCGGCCACGATTGTCTAAATCTTCTATCTGCATCTGCATTTGTCTAATCTCTTCTGCTTGTTGTTGGAGCTGCATAGAATGTAGGTTGATTGGTTCTGAGATTTCTTCTGCATGGTTTTCTAATTGATGCACCCTATTGCCTAAGTCAGTGATTTCTTTTTTTTTCAGAAAGTCCTTCTTTTATAAGCAAACTAACTTGGGTCATGAACGTTGTAAAGTCCTCCTTGGTTGGCAAAAATTTTAAATCAGCTTTAGTTATAGGAGTGAGAAGGTCTGTTGGAGTGTTATCCACTTCCTCTTCGTGAGTGCTATCAGAGCTGTGTGGGGAGCTAGGAGCTACATTTGTTTTAGCTTCCATTGTTTTAAAAAAGGAGTTTAGTTTAGTAGATGGTAGCACAGTTGATTTGTTAGCTTTGTCTCCCTTAGGCAAGCGTTTAGACGTCATTTTAATGTAGTATGTTTTGATAGAGTGGAATAAGGTATTTAATCTATATAATGATGCTTGTTATAGCTATTGGTCCCGGATATTTCACTCTCTTGGCCGTGTGAATAGTTCAGCCAGTGACTGTAGGTTAGAACTGATTGCTCTACTGCGATTGTGTCTCTTAGTATTTCTTTTGATAGGCCATTACATTCTAGTCCCTTGACCGTGTTACAGGTGCTGTTAGTGCTGCTGTCTTGAGATGTAGTGTAAGGGGATCTCAGCTTGTTCTATCTGCAGCTCTGTTAGTAGACTGTATGATCACCCGGTTACAGGTATATGCCTGGGCCGGTGGCGGCAGTCTAGTATGTGGGCCTACTACTCCCTAGGGTTTGGGAGCAGGAGCGTGTATTACCGCTCGTGTTATGAAGTGCTGCGTCTGATATGTGCTTAGTCGGGAGGTGTACTTATCTCCCATTAGGATTTTCCATCTGTCGGCAGTTTCTTCTCTTCGATCGGGTCTAACTGTGCTGCGGCGTGTGTACTGCTGATTCAAGATGGCGCTTCACTTTACCCTGCTGCGTTGCTGCGGCCGGCGGCTGTATCCTTATGTGAGGTCTGGATGCTCTTTATATTTAAGCAGTTTGATGCCCCTGGGTATTTAAAGTCTGTCCGGGCATCTTGTGGGATGTTTTGAGTGGTGGGAACCCCTGTTTTTAAGCCCTTATGGGGAACTTCACTCGGAGCTACACTTAGTTGCGGCCATGCTGGTCCTTGGCTCGGCTCCGCCCCCCACGATGGTCAATTTTTAACAGTTTACATAGAGATCTCCAGAAAGAGGATGTAAACTGGGTTCCCCTGTCGGTAACTATGTTAGTTGGTAGTCCATGTAGTCTAACTACTTGGTCAAGAAAAACCTTAGCAGTTGTTATAGCTGTAGGTAATCCCTTGAGAGGGATGAAATGAGCTAGTCTGGTTAAATGATCCACTATTACCATGATCGTATTATTTTGTTGTGAAGGAGGTAATTCAACAGTGAAATCCATTGCTATGGTACTCCATGGTTTATCCGGGATAGGCAGAGGTGTGAGTAAACCAATTGGTCTTTTGTGAACTAATTTGTTTCAAGCACAATTCTCGCACCCGGATACATATTCATAGATGTATTTATTCATGCCAGGCCACCAGAAATTATGTCTGGTGAGGTCAATGTTTTTTTGGATTCCCGGATGTCCAGAAATGATATCATCATGGGTGTGTGAGAGGACTGATAATCTGATACTCTCGGGTACATATAATTGATTGTTATGATAGTATAGGCCGGACTGAGGGTCTTTAGAGCAATACTGGTGAGGTATTGTATCTTGTTTTAAGGCATTATGTACTTCTTGTTCTATAGGTGTTAGGACACCAATGAACTTTTCAGGTGAAATAGTATAATTAGGTGGATCATGGGGTAAAGTTTCCGATATTCTAGATAAAGCATCAGCTTTCGTGTTTTGACTACCCGGTTTGTAGGTGATGATAAAATTAAAACGGTCTAAGAATAATGACCATCTTGCTTGTCTGGCTGTCAAAGTTTTGTTCTTCTTCAAATATTCAAGATTCTTATGGTCAGTAAATATAATGAAGGGGAGTTTTGATATTTCTAAGAGGTGTCTCCATTGTTCTAGAGCACTCTTTATTGCCAGAAGTTCCTTATCACCCACACTATAGTTACCTTCAGCACTAGTTAATGTTCTGGAGAAAAAAAAGCGATTAGGTGAATTTCACCATCATCACCTTGTTGTTTTGAAAGTACTGCTCTTATGCCTGTGTTAGAGGCATCCACTTCGAGTTGGAATTGAGCTTCAAAATTGGGGAGCGAAAGTATTGGAGCAGTAGTTAATAGTTCTTTTTGAGTATCAAAGGTTTCTTGTGCTTTGTCAGACCACTTGAATTTTTGATTAACACTGGTTAATTGGGTTAGTGGTCTAACTATTGAAGAAATTTTTTTAATAAACTTCCGGTAAAAATTGGCGAAACCAATGAAGCGTTGTAGTGATTTTACTGTGGTGGGAATAGGCCAATCAATAATAGCAGATATCTTTTCAGGATCCATTTGCATTTTGTTAGGAGTGAGTATATAACCTAAGAATTTTATCTTAGAAACATGGAACACACATTTTTCTAATTTTGCGTACAATTTGTGTTCCTTAAGACGAGTAAGTACCCATCTTACGTGCTTTTCGTGTTCAGAGGGAGATTTGGAATATATTAAGATGTCATCTAAGTATATGATAACACAAATGTCCATGAGATCATGGAATATTTCATTAAAAAAATGCTGAAAGGTTGCGGGTGCATTGCTCAGACCAAACGGCATCACATTGTATTGGAAAAGCCCATAGCGGGTTCTAAAGGTGGTTTTCCATTCATGACCTTCTTTCATACGTATGAGGTTATAAGCCCCCTTAAGGTCAAGTTTGGAATAGATAGTTGCTTCATTCAATCGTTCTAGTAATTCAGGTATAAGTGGTAGAGGGTATCTGTTTTTAATAGTTATTTCATTTAATGCTTTATAATCAATGATAGGTCTTATAGTACCGTCTTTATTACGTATTAGAAACATTCCAGCTGCTGCTGGAGATGTTGAATGTGATATAAAACCCTTTCGGAGGTTGTCATCGAGATAAGAGCGTAAATAAGTTAACTCTTCTTGTGATAATGGGTATATTTTACCATGAGGTATTTGAGACCCTGGTATTATATCAATAGGGAAGTCAAACTCCCTATGAGGAGGGAGATTTTCTGCTTCTTTTAAGTCAAACACTTACATTTCTGGTAGTTCTTTTTATATTGTAGAGATTAGCTGAAATGGATAACAGGTATTTAAACAGAATTGTGATTCCAAAGCTACCTGTGTGCTTGACCAGTCAATGCTGGGATTGTGTTTGTGTAGCCAAGAAAAACCTAAGATAAGAGTATGCATGTGGATAGTAATTAAGTCAAAAGACAGATATTCGGTATGACCTTTATCAGTAGTCACTAAAGTGGTATTGTTTGATGTGTAATGGGACCATGTTGTATGTGTGTGCCATCAATGAGTTTAACAGATACTGGTTGTGCCTTGCAAACAATAGGGATTTTATTTAATTTAACAAAAGAAATATCAATATAATTTCCAGCTGCCCCAGAATCAATCAACGCTTTAGATCGTACGTTTTTCCGATCCCACTGTAAAGAAAGATCAACAGTCAGTTGAGGGTTTTGAGCAAGGAGCAAATATTATGCTTTGTATGCATCTTACCCTTTTTCTGCCTTAGAAGATTTGGGCAATTTGTGACAGAGTGTTCTTTTTGCCCACAGTATAAACAAAGGTTTGCAGATTTACGTCTGGCTTTTTCTTCGGGTGTAAGTGGTCCCCTTATAGCTCCAATTTCCATTGGAGTTTGATTTGATGTACCCTTTTCCTGGATTGGAGTGTAAGGATATGAACGTTGCGGTGCTCCTTCATAAGAAGCCCTTTCAGCCTTAATTTTGCGCAGTCTACGATCCAGAGTTGTACTCAATTTCATGAGACCGTTTAAAGATTCAGGCATCTCTAAGCGGGACAACTCATCTTTTAACGCTTCAGAAAGTCCCAATCTGAATTGGTTCTTTAAACTTATTTCATTCCACTTAGAATCATCAATCCACATTTGGAACTCAGTGATGTATTCTTCTACGTTCCTTTTTCCTTGTTTCAGAGATCTTAGTTTTGTTTCTGCGGTGATCTGGGTGTGAGAATCCTCATATAAGGATGTCATAGCCAGAAAACATTCTTCCAAAGAATCAAGTATTGGATGGTTACTCTCAAAATATCTATTAGCCCATGAGCGGGGCTCCCCCTGGAGGAAAGAGATAGTGGTGCACACTTTGATTCTTTCAGAATGATAAGTCTTAGGCCTAAGTGAGAAAAGTAGATTACAAGCATTTTTGAAATCTCTATATTCACTTCGTTTACCAGTGAAGGTTTGTGGGTAATTAATAAGTGGTTCAGGTGTTTCTAAACTTTTCACAGGTAAACATTCTTTTACTTAAGTTTTGAGTGCCTTATTTTCAGTTTGTAACTCAGTTAAAGCCCTGGCTAAGTATTCCAATTTTTGATTGATATTAGTGATTTCATTCTTTATTTCACTGGGATCCATTTTATTTATTAGAGGTTATGTCCTTATAGTTTATAGGCCTGAAAATTCTGTGATATTCACAATCACTTTTAATGGTGAATACAAGTATATATGACAAAAATAAAGGTTTTGTTGCTCTTTTCTTATAATAAGCAAGAAGAAATCACTTATTCAACTTGTTATATAAGGTGAGACTTTAGTTTAGTAATTGATTTAGTATATATGTAACTATATTTTGCAATAACACATAAGAAAATGTGGATAGGCACTGAGATAAGAATGATATACCAAGGTAATCCACAGAGAAAGTGAGAGTAATAAATGGGTTGAATCACTCATATGGTAGTTCAATAATATCCAAGGATAAGTTGTTGTTTTTATGTTTAAGCAAGGTTTTCACGCACTCACACAAGCAATCAATAAAATATATACAGTCCAGACACACTCTCATTTATCCCAAATACGTTACTGAAGTACTTTTCCAGATGACAAGTTAATATACACAGAAGCAAACGTATGGAGGATTGTTGCAAAATTATTAAGGTAAGTATTTGTGCGTGGAGAGCGGTACTTAGCTTGTAACCAGGGGGGTTGAGGCAGCGTGGGTACGGGAGAGCTTTAAGGAGCTGACAAGCAGGCAGTTTGAGGTCCGGTGACCGCTCAGTGTGTGCGCAACTTCGGCGTCTGTAGCAAGAAGTTCCGGCAGGCGTAGTAATCCGGAAGGCAAGATCCGGTAGAGAGTTAAGGCAGCAACAGAATATGCAGCGCATATAATAGGATACGAACTTAGGAACCTGAAAAACCTAGAAAAGTCTAATAGCAAAGTTGATTCACAGGAGATAAAGTGAACTTCAGGCCCAGAATGAGGCTAGAGTGATTCCTTAAATAGGAAGGAAGTGCTTGTGATGTGTAGATTTAAAGGTATATCACATGTCCCCCCCCCCTCAGGGAATCACCCCTGGGGATTCTAGATGCGGTTTGAGGGGGTATTTCCTATGGAAAGCCCAGACCAACTGGGGCGAATGAACTGCAGAATGAATGAGCCAGGAGTTATCTTCTGGGCCAAAACCTTTCCATTTAATGAGAAACTCCAATTTATGTCTGTTTATCCTAGAGTCAAGTATGGATTCTACCTCGAATTCCTCTTGATTATCCACCATAACAGGAGGTGGGGGAGAGTCAGATGTGCGAACTTTGACAGGATATGGTTTCAACAAAGAGATATGAAAAGATGGATAAATCTTATAGTCTGTAGGCAATTTAAGTTTTACCACATTGGAATTGATCACTTGTTCGATTGGGAAAGGACCCAAAAACTGATTGGCAAGTTTTTTGCTTGGAACATGAAGTTTGAGATTCCTAGTTGAAAGGAGTACTAAGTCCCGAATCTTGTAATCAGGGCCTTTTCTATGAGTTAGATCATAATATCTTTTTTGATAGTTTTTGGCTTCCTTCAGATGTAACTTCAGGACATTAAGTCTTTCTTGGAGATTGGATGTAAATTCTGTTGCTACAGGGGAATTTACTGCTTTACTAGAAAGAGATATAGTGTTAGGGTGAAAACCATATGTCGCATGAAAGGGGGAAGTTTTGATAGAGGCGCTTAATGAATTGTTATATGTGAATTCAGCCATGGGGAGATAGACTGACCAGTCATCTTGAAGATGTGATGTATAACAACGTAAGAATTGCTCTATGGTCTGATTGAGTCTCTCTGTTAGTCCATTTGTCTGGGGATGGAAAGCAGTGGTATAACGATGGTCAATTTTTAACAGTTTACATAGAGATCTCCAGAAAGAGGATGTAAACTGGGTTCCCCTGTCGGTAACTATGTTAGTCGGTAGTCCATGTAGTCTAACTACTTGGTCAAGAAAAACTTTAGCAGTTGTTATAGCTGTAGGTAATCCCTTGAGAGGGATGAAATGAGCTAGTCTGGTTAAATGATCCACTATTACCATGATCGTATTATTTTGTTGTGAAGGAGGTAATTCAACAATGAAATCCATTGCTATGGTACTCCATGGTTTATCCGGGATAGGCAGAGGTGTGAGTAAACCAATTGGTCTTTTGTGAACTAATTTGTTTCAAGCACAATTCCCGCACCCGGATACATATTCATAGATGTATTTATTCATGCCAGGCCACCAGAAATTACGTCTGGTGAGGTCAATGTTTTTTTGGATTCCCGGATGTCCAGAAATGATATCATCATGGGTGTGTGAGAGGACTGATTATCTGATACTCTTGTGTACATATAATTGATTGTTATGATAGTATAGGCCGGATTGAGGGTCTTTAGAGCAATACTGGTGAGGTATTGTATCTTGTTTTAAGGCATTATGTACTTCTTGTTCTATAGGTGTTAGGACACCAATGAACTTTTCAGGTGAAATAGTATAATTAGGTGGATCATGGGGTAAAGTTTCCGATATTCTAGATAAAGCATCAGCTTTCGTGTTTTGACTACCCGGTTTGTAGGTGATGATAAAGTTAAAACGGTCTAAGAATAATGACCATCTTGCTTGTCTGGCTGTCAAAGTTTTGTTCTTCTTCAAATATTCAAGATTCTTATGGTCAGTAAATATAATGAAGGGGAGTTTTGATATTTCTAAGAGGTGTCTCCATTGTTCTAGAGCACTCTTTATTGCCAGAAGTTCCTTATCACCCACACTATAGTTACCTTCAGCACTAGTTAATGTTCTGGAGAAAAAAGCGATTAGGTGAATTTCACCATCATCACCTTGTTGTTTTGAAAGTACTGCTCCTATGCCTGTGTTAGAGGCATCCACTTCGAGTTGGAATTGAGCTTCAAAATTGGGGAGCGAAAGTATTGGAGCAGTAGTGAATAGTTCTTTTAGAGTATCAAAGGTTTCTTGTGCTTTGTCAGACCACTTGAATTTTTGATTAACACTGGTTAATTGGGTTAGTGGTCTAACTATTGAAGAAAATTTTTTAATAAACTTCCGGTAAAAATTGGCGAAACCAATGAAGCGGTGATTTTACTGTGGTGGGAATAGGCCAATCAATAATAGCAGATATCTTTTCAGGATCCATTTGTATTTTGTTAGGAGTGAGTATATAACCTAAGAATTTTATCTTAGAAACATGGAACACACATTTTTCTAATTTTGCGTACAATTTGTGTTCCTTAAGACGAGTAAGTACCCATCTTACGTGCTTTTCGTGTTCAGAGGGAGATTTGGAATATATTAAGATGTCATCTAAGTATATGATAACACAAATGTCCATGAGATCATGGAATATTTCATAAAAAAAATGCTGAAAGGTTGCGGGTGCATTGCTCAGACCAAACGGCATCACATTGTATTGGAAAAGCCCATAGCGGGTTCTAAAGGCGGTTTTCCATTCATGACCTTCTTTCATACGTATGAGGTTATAAGCCCCCTTAAGGTCAAGTTTGGAATAGATAGTTGCTTCATTCAATCGTTCTAGTAATTCAGGTATAAGTGGTAGAGGGTATCTGTTTTTAATAGTTATTTCATTTAATGCTCTATAATCAATGAAAGGTCTTATAGTACCGTCTTTATTACGTACTAGAAACATTCCAGCTGCTGCTAGAGATGTTGAATGTGATATAAAACCCTTTCGGAGGTTGTCATCGAGATAAGAGCGTAAATAAGTTAACTCTTCTTGTGATAATGGGTATATTTTACCATGAGGTATTTGAGACCCTGGTATTATATCAATAGGGAAGTCAAACTCCCTATGAGGAGGGAGATTTTCTGCTTCTTTTAAGTCAAACACTTACATTTCTGGTAGTTCTTTTTATATGGTAGAGATTAGCTGAAATGGATAACAGGTATTTAAACAGAATTGTGATTCCAAAGCTACCTGTGTGCTTGACCAGTCAATGCTGGGATTGTGTTTGTGTAGCCAAGAAAAACCTAAGATAAGAGTATGCATGTGGATAGTAATTAAGTCAAAGGACAGATATTCGGTATGACCTTTATCAGTAGTCACTAAAAGTGGTATCGTTTGATGTGTAATGGGACCATGTTGTATGTGTGTGCCATCAATGAGTTTAACAGATACTGGTTGTGCCTTGCAAACAATAGGGATTTTATTTAATTTAACAAAAGAAATATCAATATAATTTCCAGCTGCCCCAGAATCAATCAACGCTTTAGATCGTACGTTTTTCCGATCCCACTGTAAAGAAAGATCAACAGTCAGTTGAGGGTTTTGAGCAAGGAGCAAATATTATGCTTTGTATGCATCTTACCCTTTTTCTGCCTTAGAAGATTTGGGCAATTTGTGACAGAGTGTTCTTTTTGCCCACAGTATAAACAAAGGTTTGCAGATTTACGTCTGGCTTTTTCTTCGGGTGTAAGTGGTCCCCTTATAGCTCCAATTTCCATTGGAGTTTGATTTGATGTACCCTTTTCCTGGATTGGAGTGTAAGGATATGAACGTCGCGGTGCTCCTTCATAAGAAGCCCTTTCAGCCTTCCTTTCGCGCAGTCTACGATCCAGAGTTGTACTCAATTTCATGAGACCGTTTAAAGATTCAGGCATCTCCAAGCGGGACAACTCATCTTTTAACGCTTCAGAAAGTCCCAATCTGAATTGGTTCTTTAAACTTATTTCATTTCACTTAGAATCATCAATCCACATTTGGAACTCAGTGATGTATTCTTCTACGTTCCTTTTTCCTTGTTTCAGAGATCTTAGTTTTGTTTCTGCGGTGATCTGGGTGTGAGAATCCTCATATAAGGATGTCATAGCCAGAAAACATTCTTCCAAAGAATCAAGTATTGGATGGTTACTCTCAAAATATCTATTAGCCCATGAGCGGAGCTCCCCCTGGAGGAAAGAGATAGTGGTGCACACTTTGATTCTTTCAGAATGATAAGTCTTAGGCCTAAGTGAGAAAAGTAGATTACAAGCATTTTTTAAATCTCTATATTCACTTCGTTTACCAGTGAAGGTTTGTGGGCAATTAATAAGTGGTTCAGGTGTTTCTAAACTTTTCACAGGTAAACATTCTTTTACTTAAGTTTTGAGTGCCTTATTTTCAGTTTGTAACTCAGTTAAAGCCCTGGCTAAGTATTCCAATTTTTGATTGATATTAGTGATTTCATTCTTTATTTCACTGGGATCCATTTTATTTATTAGAGGTTATGTCCTTATAGTTTATAGGCCTGAAAATTCTGTGATATTCACAATCACTTTTAATGGTGAATACAAGTATATATGACAAAATAAAGGTTTTGTTGCTCTTTTCTTATAATAAGCAAGAAGAAATCACTTATTCAACTTGTTATATAAGGTGAGACTTTAGTTTAGTAATTGATTTAGTATATATGTAACTATATTTTGCAATAACACATAAGAAAATGTGGATAGGCACTGAGATAAGAATGATATACCAAGGTAATCCACAGAGAAAGTGAGAGTAATAAATGGGTTGAATCACTCATATGGTAGTTCAATAATATCCAAGGATAAGTTGTTGGTTTTATGTTTAAGCAAGGTTTTCACGCACTCACACAAGCAATCAATAAAATATATACAGTCCAGACACACTCTCATTTATCCCAAATACGTTACTGAAGTACTTTTCCAGATGACAAGTTAATATACACAGAAGCAAACGTATGGAGGATTGATGCAAAATTATTGAGGTAAGTATTTGTGCGTGGAGAGCGGTACTTAGCTTGTAACCAGGGGGGTTGAGGCAGCGTGGGTACGGGAGAGCTTTAAGGAGCTGACAAGCAGGCAGTTTGAGCTCCGGTGACCGCTCAGTGTGAGCGCGACTTCGGCGTCTGTAGCAAGAAGTTCCGGCAGGCGTAGTAATCCGGAAGGCAAGATCCGGTAGAGAGTTAAGGCAGCAACAGAATATGCAGCGCATATAATAGGATGCGAACTTAGGGACCTGAAAGACCTAGAAAAGTCTAATAGCAAAGTTGATTCACAGGAGATAAAGTGAACTGTGAAGAAACAACTTCAATTTTCAGGCCCAGAATGAGGCTAGAGTGATTCCTTAAATAGGAAGGAAGTGCTTGTGATGTGTAGATTTAAAGGTATATCACACCTTACTAGTCACTTCAAGGGGTACTACTCCTGTTGTTTCACCGCCAGTCCCTGCTCCCAGTACTGTGGCTTCTCCCTCTGCTTCTGGAAGCATACCCCGGATACCTTTGCCTGACAAGTATGACGGTACTACGGATTGCAGGGGTTTCCTTAACCAATGCAGGCTGCACTTCCGTAATGATCCCCACACCTTTCAGTCTCCCCAGTCAAGGTTCACCTTTACCATTTCCTTGCCAAAGACAAGGCCCTAGCCTGGGTCTCTACTCTTCTGGAACAGGACGCTCCACTCCTGCATGATGCTGATGATTTTATTTCTGCTTTTTCTGCTGTGTTTGGGACCTCTGGCCATACCCCTGCTGCAGAATATTCCCTCCTGGATCTTTGCCAGGGCAACAGAACCGTGACTCAGTTTGCCATTGAGTTTCGCACCTTGGCACTTGAAACCACTTGGGATGGCAGTGCTCTCAAGGCAGCTTTTAGGAGGGGTCTGCATGAACGCATCAAAGACAAACTCATCTATTGTGATATACCTTCTTCCTTGGATGACTTTATAGCACTTTGTATCAGCCTGGACTCTCGCTTTCAGGAGAGACAAGCTGTGAGAGACCGGACAAAGAGGGTCCTCCCTTCCCGTCCCCCTGTTCCTCCAGTTCTGGTGGCATCCTCTACCCTTTCAGCAGCTCCAGTTACCTGAGTGGAGGAACCCATGGATCTCTCCTCTTTCAAACCTTCAGAGTCTGAAAGACAGAGAAAAAGGAGACTGAGACTATGCTTTTATTGTGGCTCTAAATCCCACCAACTAAAGGACTGTGACATTCGGCCGGGAAAAGCTAACGCTTAGAGGATAACACAGGGGTACCTCTAAGCATCATCTCTACCAAATCCCCTCACTCCTCTCGGATCCTGGTACCTGTTACCCTTACCTTCCTACAGAATACTGTCCACACTCAAGCTTTCATTGATTCAGAGGCAGCTGGCAACTTCCTGGATCACCATTTTATGATTCAAGCTGGTCTACCTCTTCTACAGAAAAGATATTGTCTCAAGATAACTACCCTGGATGGTACCCCCCTTGGTTCTGGATTGATTCAATTTGAGTTAGCAACCCTGACCCTGACCATCGGTGTTCTTCATAACAAACAGCTCCAGTTCAAGGTCATTCATTCCCCTGCTCAGCCTGTCATCCTTAGTCTCCCTTGGCTTCGCCTACACAATCCACAGTTTAACTGGGCTGAGGGACAACTGGCTTCTTGGGGTGCCACCTGTTTCCACTCCGGCCTTGCTAAAGTCACTCCTCTGCTCTGCATTCCCTTAGCCAGCATCCAGACTCCCTCCATACTTCTTTCGGTATATGCAGACTTTGCTGATGTGTTTGAGAAAAAAGCAGCCCACATGCTGCCACCCCACCGTCCCTACGACTGCAAGATCGACCTTTTTCCCTTATCCCCGCTTCCTAAAGGCAGTACGTATCCACTCTCCAAGGCTGAAACCAAATCCATGGAGGAGTACATCCAAGAGAACCTAGCTAAAGGTTTCATTTGCCCTTCTTCCTCTCCTGCTGGGGCTGGTTTCTTTTTTGTCGGTAAGAAGGATGGTGGGCTCAGACCCTGCATAGACTACAGGGCCTTGAAAAACATAACCATCAAGAATCGTTATCCCATACCACTGATCACCGAATTGTATGATTCATTCCAGGATGCTCACTTTATCACTAAATTAAACTTATGTGGGGCATACAATTTGATTTGCATCTCTCCAGGCCACGAATAGAAGACCGCCTTCAACACAAGATCGAGGCATTATGAATACCTTGTAATGCCCTTTGGGCTGTGTAATGCCCCTGCAGTCTTCCAGGCATTTGTCAACATCTTCCGTGACCTCCTCAACCGCACTGTCATCGTTTACCTGGACGTTATTCTTGTTTTCTCTTCCACTTTAGAGTAGCATCACAGGCATGTGAGACAGGTGCTTCTTCATCTCAGGGATAACTCTTTGGTAGCCAAGCTAGAAAAATGTGAGTTTGATCAAGTCCGGATCCAATTCCTCAGATATGTCATCTCAAAGGAGGGTTTTGCCATGGATCCTGCTAAACTCACCGCTGTGTTAGAATGGCCTCAACCTACCTCCTTAAAGGAATTACAGAAGTTCTTGGGGTTCTCCAATTACTACCGCAAGTTCATAAAGAACTTTTCTCAAACAGTCGCTCCTCTCACCGAATTGACTAGACGGAACAAGGACTGTAAACATTGGCCTCCTGAGGCCATAAATGCCTTTTCTTGTCTAAAAAAGGCTTTCTGTTCAGCTCCTGTGCTCCACCATCCTGATCCTGACCTACAGTTCACTTTAGAGGTTGATGCCTCTGAGATAGGAGCAGGAGCAGGTGTTACCCAAAGGGACCCTCTGACTTCCAAATCACACCCTGTAGCTTTTTTTTCTAAACGTTTCACTCCCGCTGAGAGGAACTACGACATGGGTAATCATGAACTCTTAGCCATTAAAATGGCCTTAACTGAATGGTGTCACTGGTTAGAGGGCACCACCACTCCTATTCAGATCCTCACCGACCATAAGTACCTAACTTATCCAGAAACTGCTCATCGACTCAATCCTCGTCAGGCCAGGTGGGCCTTGTTCTTTTCCCGTTTTCACTTTGTGGTTTCCTACCTTCCTGGGACCAAGAACAAGAAGGAGGACGCCCTTTCCCATCAGTTCCCTCACTCAAGTGATTCCTCCGAAGCTCCTATTGAACACTTCATACCCCCCTCCTGTGTAATCACTCAACTCAATACCACTCTTCTGCAAAGATTACAACGTGCTCAATCTAGTAATCCTCCTGGTGCCCCCATGGCCTCTGAGCCTTCGTATTCCTGTGCTAGCCTGAACTCATGATAACAAACTCTCAGGACATCCTGGTTCGACTAGGACCTTCAGGCATCTTTGCCAGCATGTTTGTTAGCCTACTATGAAGTCTGAGGCTCAGGGCTATGTGAAAGCCTGCACAATTTGTGCTGCCAACAAGACTCCCCGATCCTTGCCTCCTGGTTTGCTCCAACTATTGTCCATTCCTAAACGATCCTGGACACACATAACAATGGACTTCATTGTTGATCTTCCCTCTTCTGACAACCATAGAGTTATCTGGGTTGTGTTGGATCGCTTTTCCAGACTGGCTCACTTCGTACCCCTAGCCAAACTGCCTTCTGCTCATTAATTGTCATCCCTTTTTCTCTTGCATGTGGTGTGACTTCATGGCATTCCTGTGAATATCGTCTCTGAGAGGAGTTCACAATTCATCTCTGCCTTCTGCAGAGCCTTTTGTAAGTTAATTGGAACCACTGTTTCCTTGTCATCTGGCTACCATCCTCAGACTAATGGACTAACTGAGAGAGCAAATCAGGATCTTGAAGCCTACCTTAGAGCCTTTGTTAACACTCGCCATACCAACTGGTCTGCATTGCTACCCTTAGCTGAACTGGCAAGAAACACCCATTGGCACTCGTCTCTTCGATGCTCTCTGTTTCAAGCTGCAGCAGGTTATCAACCTCGTATCTTCCCTCTTTCAGCTCGGTCCACTGGGGTCCCTGCCGCAGACCATCACGTCACTGATCTCACCACTCATTGGCAACGTATTCGCTCTCAGCTGCGTTCAGCTGTCTCTAGATGTAAGAAGTTTGCTGATCGTCATAGGGCTTCTGTACATGCCATTCCAGTGGGTGAACATGTTTGGGTCTCCACTCGACATATCCGTCTATGTCAACCCTGTCACAAATTGGGGCCTAGGTTTATCTGTCCTTACAAGGTCCTGTAAAGACTGTCTCCTGTTGCCTACAAAGTGGCCTTGACGAGAACCCTACGCATACATCCAGTCTTCCACATCTCACTATTTAAGCCATACATCAAAATTAGATATACCCCGCTTCAAACTCCACCTCCTCCACTCCTAATCCATGGTAACCCCGAATATGAAGTGACTAAGATTCTGGACTCTAGATACAGGTGCAGACAACTGCAGTATCTAATACCTTGGAGGGGTTACTCCGTGGCATACCGTTCCTGGGTTCCTGCCCGTGATGTGCATGCTCCATCTCTGGTCTCTAAATACCATGCCGCTCACCCTTTGAATCCAACTATGATTCCCGGAGGGAACCCCTAAGGGGGGGCTATGTCACGTTGCGCCATTGCTAGGGGCGCGACGTCTTCCCCATGCTCGTCGCCTAGGGCTGTGTTGGCTCAGGATCCGTGCAGTGCTGACGTCATCGATGCACGCTCCTGATGCCGGACTGTCTCTGGGTGCCAATCTGCAGGTATTTTTACAGGCAGCAAACGACCTGTCACTGCCCGAGTATAGGTGCTACTTTGTGTGCTCCTGGGAGTGACAGATCATTTGCTGGATTGATTCTTTGTTAATGAACCATGCCTGTCTCACTACGCTATCTGGTTAACCCCTAAATTGCTGGACTGATACATTGCTGATTAACCCTGCCAGTCTCACTACGTTTCTTGGTTAACCCCTGAACTGCTGAACTGGTTTTCTGTTGCTGTACACTGTCTGCCTAATTTGCCTTGTGCTGTCCTGCCTGTGGTGAGTGCCGCTCTCCTCATTTGCCTGTTATTCTCTGCTCTTGGATATTCCCTATCTTTCCGGCTCGACGCTGGGATAACAAGACTACTGGCCGAGTTCGGTCTGATAGAGGAGAATCCCAAGAGCCTTACACTATCATCCTGGTTGTTCCTGGCCAGGGTGACTTTACTCCACCTCCTCTGTAGCTACTTAACTAGTGTTTCATGCCCAAACACACAAGCCTGTGACACTGTTACACTAGGACCTCAAAGCTTTGTCTGCAGCTTCATAAATGGGGCCCGTAATATAAGAAGTGACATCTTGGATTTTTGGGAGGTGTCATGATGATCTGGGCAGTGTTTTCCCAAACCAAGGTGTAGTACGGTTGCCCTGGCAAGATTTCTGAAACATACATGGACTTACAGGATTATAGGAGGTATTTGTTTAACCACTAAGGATTTTAACATAAAAAGCAAGATGCCAGAGAACTCTGAAATGATAATGTAATTTCCTCACACAAGCTTGTCACAACATTGCAACTCAAAAATTATTGAAATGTAAAACTATTTTCCCTGTCCCTCATTACAAGCACAAGTTGAGGATCACTCTCAATGATAAATGCATACAGAGCAGCCTCTTTTAGCCCAATTATGCTTTTCACAGAGAACTTTCCTAATGTACATCAGTCTGATCCCACATAACAAAGTCACTCCAGCCCTGAAATACCAGGAAATCCTTCTCTGAACATGGAACATAGCAACCCCAGACAATTGCATTGGCCTTCTTTGGCTCTCGTCAGTGAGGTTCAGCAATATTCCTCTAAGCACATTGGTCAAGGAGTCCTCATTTGGTTTTCCCCATCACCCTTAGGGATAACAGTGGAGCAGCATCTACAGTATCTTCTAATAGTTCTCTTGGCTCATGGAAATAGCTCCACTGTGAAGGACACCAGCATCATGAAAATGCCTTCAATACATTACAGAACAACCCAATTAAATTGGAGTGATAACACCCTCAATAAACCATCCAGACTAGCATGTGCACAAAAGAAGAAAAAAAAAAAAAAAAGAAAGAAAGAAATTGATACAACCACATCACTGTGAGAAGATGTACATTTCAAGGCAATAGAGTCTTTTTGAATTCCATGTGTGGTGTTACTGTAGGTAAAAATCTCAACCACACAATCAGAATACCCTAAAGCATCTAGGTCAGCTGACCATTCCTGTCTGTCTCTAAGGACCCTCAGTATTCAGACTTGAAGCGAGTTTGAGATTTATGCAGAGGATGAATGATGCTAAGTTTATTAGTTCCTAGGGAACAAACATCACTAGTTGCGTGGTCTGTGATGCTATGCCATCATCTTTATGAATTTTTACTTTGGAAAGTAAATTTTTCCTGGCATGATTAATCTCCCCAGAATTGTTAGTTTTATTTAATCTAATTATATTTCATTCAGTCAAATTACTTCACTAAGGGCTAAATTACGAGTGGAGCGCAAGATTGTGCTGCTAGAAGTTATTTTTAAAGTAAATAGTTTGCACTCTCGTGTTCATAACAATGCTGTAACAAATAGAATTTGAAAAGTGGTGAAGGCAAAATCACATTCCCCCCATATACTTCAATGGAACCAAAAAAAATGAAAAACCCTAACACCCTCACATGGAGGTCCACAAGGGGGGACAAGAGCGGCATTTGCCCCCCTCTAGATTTTCCTCCCAACCTGGAGTAAAACTGCAGAAAAAAAAACAATTTTTGTTTCTATTTCTTTTAATCCTTTGAATGTAATTCAGTTTCAGAGGAAGAAGCACAGTATTCTGCAAGTTACAAAGCATTCTGGAATAAGTAGTTCTTTAGTTGTCTCTCAGTATTGTGCCACTGAAGTTCTGGACTCAAATTCCCAGCATACATTGTACAGTTATTTCCCTCCCTTGCTTACTGCAGGGAAGAAGGAATATTGCATAGCAAATAGATAACGTGTAAGCCTGTTCTTATATAAAATCACTGATCATGTTTCTCTTTACTTGTAAATAAATTTGTATTTTTGACATATTGCTGGAATTAAACATAACATATAAAAGCTGTACACTGTTCTGTATGTGTAAGCTGTACAGTGTTCTGTATGTGCAAGTTTACTCTTATATAAAATCACTTACTATGTTGTTCTCTACTCGTGTATAAATTTGTATTTTTGAGATATTGCTGGAGATAAGCATAAAAGCAGACAAGTTGTATTCTGGTTTGTATGTTACTAGAGAAGGAACACTTCATAGCAAATTGATAATGTATAAGCCTGCTATAAAATCATTGATTAGGTTGCTCTTGTAAATATTTTTTTATTTCTGAGATATTGCTGGAGATAAGCATAAATCAGACAAACTGTCTTGTCTGTATGTGTAAGGAACATTGTTTAATGTTTTGATTAGTGTCTTGTCTTGTAGTTTGCTTTTAAAGTGATTGTAAAGTTTAACTAATTAAAAAATAAATTAAAAATGATCATTTAACTATTCCTTAGATTACACAATTCTGTGTCTGCATGCTCATTTAACACCTCCTTAGACTACACAATTCTGTGTGTGCATGCTGATTTAACCACTCCTTAGACTACACAATTCTGTGTGTGAATGCTCATTTAACCACTCCTTAGACACACAATTCTGTGTGTGCATGCTTATTTAACTACTCATTAGACTACACAATTCTGTGTGTGCATGCTCCTTTACCCATTTCTTAGACTATACAATTCTGTGTGTGTGCATGCTCATTTAACCACTCCTTAGACTACACAGTTCTGTGTGTGCAAGCTCATTTAACCACTCCTTAGACTACACAATTCTGTGTGTGCATGCTCATTTAACCACTCCTTAGACACACAATTCTGTGTGTGTGCATGCTCATTTAACCACTCCTTAGACTACACAGTTCTGTGTGTGCAAGCTCATTTAACTACTCATTAGACTACACAATTCTATGTGTGCATGCTCATTTAACCACTCCTTAGACTACACAATTCTGTGTGTGCATGCTCATTTAACCACTCCTTAGACTACACCATTCTGTGTGTGCATGCTCATTTAACCAATCCTTAGACTACACCATTCTGTGTGTGCATGCTCATTTAACCACTTCTTAGACTACACAATTCTGTGTGTGCATAATAATTTAAGTACTCAATACTACACAATAATGTGTGTGCATGCTCATTTAACTACTCATTAGACTACACAATTTTGTGTGTGCATGCTCATTTAACCACTACTTCGACTACACAATTCTGTGTCTGCATGCTCATTTAACCCCTCCTTAGAATACACAATTCTGTGTGTGCATAATCATTTAACCACTCCTTAGATTACACAATTCTGTGTGTGCATGCTCATTTAACCCCTCATTAGACTACACAATTCTGTGTGTGCATGCTCATTTAACTACTCATTCGACTACACAATTATGTGTGTGTGCATGCTCATTTAACCACTCATTATACTACACAATTCTGTGTGTGCATGATCATTTAACCACTCTTTAGACTACACAATTCTGTGTGTGCATGATCATTTAACCACTCTTTAGACTACACAATTCTGTGTGTGCATAATCATTTAACCACTCCTTAGACTACACAATTCTGTGTGTGCATGCTCATTTAACCACTCCTTAGACACACAATGTTGTGTGTGTGCATGCTCATTTACACATTTCTTAGACTATACAATTCTGTGTGTGTGCATGCTCATTTAACCACTCCTTAGACTACACAGTTCTGTGTGTGCAAGCTCATTTAACTACTCATTAGACTGCACAATTCTGTGTGTGTATGCTCATTTAACTACTCATTAGACTACACAATTCTGTGTGTGTATGTTGATTTAACTACTCATTAGACTACACAATTCTATGTGTGCATGCTCATTTAACCACTCCTTAGACTACACAATTCTGTGTGTGCATGCTCATTTAACCACTCCTTAGACTACACCATTCTGTGTGTGCATGCTCATTTAACGAATCCTTAGACTACACCATTCTGTGTGTGCATGCTCATTTAACCACTTCTTAGACTACACAATTCTGTGTGTGCATAATAATTTAAGTACTCCTTAATACTACACAATTATGTGTGTGCATGCTCATTTAACTACTCATTAGACTACACAATTATGTGTGTGCATGCTCATTTAACCACTACTTCGACTACACAATTCTATGTGTGCATGCTCATTTAACCCCTCTTAGACTACACAATTCTGTGTGTGCATGATCAATTAACCACTCTTTAGATTACACAATTCTGTGTGTGCATAATCATTTAACCACTCCTTAGATTACACAATTCTGTGTGTGCATGCTCATTTAACACCTCATTAGACTACACAATTCTGTGTGTGCATGCTCATTTAACTATTCATTAGACTACACAATTATGTGTGTGTGCATGCTCATTTAACCACTCATTATACTACACAATTTTATGTGTGCGTGATCATTTAACCACTCCGTAGACTACACAATTCTGTGTGTGCATGATCATTTAACCACTCTTTAGACTACACAATTCTGTGTGTGCATAATCATTTAACCACTCCTTAGATTACACAATTCTTTGTGCATGCTCATTTAACCACTCCTTGGATTACACAATTCTGTGTGTGCATGCTCATTTAACCACTCCTTAGATTACACAATTCTGTGTGTGCATGCTCATTTAACCACTCCTTGGATTATACAATTCTGTGTGCGCATGCTCATTTAACTACTCATTAGACTATACAATTCTGTGTGTGCATGCTCATTTAACTACTCTAATTAGACTACACAATTCTGTGTGTGTATGCTCATTTAACCATTCATTAGACTACACAATTCTGTGTGTGCATGCTCTTTTAACTACTCATTAGACTACACAATTCTGTGTGTGCATGCTCATTTAACTACTCATTCGACTACACAATTCTGTGTGTGCATGCTCTTTTAACTACTCATTAGACTACTCAATTCTGTGTGTGCATGCTCATTTAACTACACATTAGACTACACAATTCTGTGTGTGTATGCTCATTTAACCACACATTAGACTACACAATTCTGTGTGTGCATGCTCATTTAACTACTCATTAGACTACACAATTCTGTGTGTGCATGCTCATTTAACTGGTCATTAGACTACACAATTCTGTGTGTGTATGCTCATTTAACTGGTCATTAGACTACACAATTCGGTGTGTGCATGCTCATTTAACTACTCATTAGACTACACAATTCTGTGTGTGCATGCTTATTTAACTACTCATTACACTACACAATTCTGTGTGTGCATGCTCATTTAACTACACTAATTAGACTACACAATTCTGTGTGTGCATGCTCATTTAACCACTCCTTAGACTATACAATTCTGTGTGTGACTGCTCATTTAACCACTCCTTAGACTACACAATTCTGTGTGTGCATGCTCATTTAACCACTCCTTAGACTACACAATTATGTGTGTGTGCATGCTCATTTAACCACTACTTCGACTACACAATTCTGTGTCTGCATGCTCATTTAACCACTCCTTAGACTACACAATTCTGTGTGTGCACGATCAATTAACTACTCTTTAGACTACACAATTCTGTGTGTGCATGCTCATTTAACCACTCCTTAGACTACACCATTCTGTGTGTGCATGCTCATTTAACTACTCCTTAGACTACACCATTCTGTGTGTGCATGCTCATTTAACCACTCCTTAGACTACACAATTCTGTGTGTGCATAATAATTTAAGTACTCCTTAATACTACACAATTATGTGTGTGCATGCTCATTTAACTACTCATTAGACTACACAATTATGTGTGTGTGCATGCTCATTTAACCACTACTTCGACTACACAATTCTGTGTCTGGATGCTCATTTAACCACTCCTTAGACTATACAATTCTGTGTGTGCATGATCAATTAACCACTCTTTAGACTACACAATTCTGTGTGTGCATAATCATTTAACCACTCCTTAGATTACACAATTCTGTGTGTGCATGCTCATTTAACCCCTCATTAGACTACACAATTCTGTGTGTGCATGCTCATTTAACTACTCATTAGACTACACAATTCTGTGTGTGCATGCTCATTTAACTACTCATTAGACTACACAATTATGTGTGTGTGCATGCTCATTTAACCACTCATTAGACACACAATTTTGTGTGTGCATGATCATTTAACCACTCCTTAGACTACACAATTCTGTGTGTGCATAATCATTTAACCACTCCTTAGATTACACAATTCTGTGTGTGCATGCTCATTTAACCACTCCTTGGATTACACAATTTTGTGTGGGCATGCTCATTTAACAACTCCTTAGATTACACAATTCTGTGTGTGCATGCTCATTTAACCACTCCTTGGATTACACAATTCTGTGTGTGCATGCTCATTTAACTACTCATTAGACTACACAATTCTGTGTGTGCAGGCTCATTTAACTACTCTAATTAGACTAGACAATTCTGTGTGTGCATGCTCAATTAATTACTCATTAGACTACACAATTCTGTGTGTGTATGCTCATTTAACTACTCATTAGACTATACAATTCTATGTGTGCATGCTCATTTAAGTACTCATTAGACTACACAATTCTGTGTGTGCATGCTCATTTAACTACTCATTAGACTACACAATTCTGTGTGTGTATGCTCATTTAACTACTCATTAGACTATACAATTCTGTGTGTGCATGCTCATTTAACTACTCATTAGACTATACAATTCTGTGTGTGTATGCTCATTTAACTACTCATTAGACTACACAATTCTTTGTGTGCATGCTCATTTAACCACTTCTTAGACTATACAATTCTGTGTGTGCATGCTCATTTAACTACTCATTAGACTATACAATTCTGTGTGTGCATGCTCAATTAACTACTCATTAGACTACACAATTCTTTGTGTGCATGCTCATTTAACCACTTCTTAGACTACACAATTCTGTGTGTGCATGCTCATTTAACTACTCATTAGACTATACAATTCTGTGTGTGCATGCTCATTTAACCACTCATTAGACTACACAATTATGTGTGTGCATGCTCATTTAACTACTCATTAGACTATACAATTCTGTGTGTGCATGCTCATTTAACCACTCATTAGACTACACAATTATGTGTGTGCATGCTCATTTAACTACTCATTAGACTACACAATTCTGTGTGTGCATGCTCATTTAACCACTCATTAGACTACACAATTCTGTGTGTGCATGCTCATTTAACTACTCATTAGACTATACAATTCTGTGTGTGCATGCTCATTTAACTACTCATTAGACTACACAATTCTGTGTGTGCATGCTCAATTAACTACTCATTAGACTACACAATTCTTTGTGTGCATGCTCATTTAACCACTTCTTAGACTACACAATTCTGTGTGTGCATGCTCATTTAACTACTCATTAGACTATACAATTCTGTGTGTGCATGCTCATTTAACTACTCATTAGACTATACAATTCTGTGTGTGCATGCTCATTTAACTACTCATTAGACTATACAATTCTGTGTGTGCATGCTCATTTAACTACTCATTAGACTATACAATTCTGTGTGTGCATGCTCATTTAACCACTCATTAGACTACACAATTATGTGTGTGCATGCTCATTTAACCACTCATTAGACTACACAATTCTGTGTGTGCATGCTCATTTAACTACCTATAAGACTATACAATTCTGTGTGTGCATGCTCATTTAACTACTCATTAGACTATACAATTCTGTGTGTGCATGCTCATTTAACTACTCATTAGACTACATAATTCTGGGACATTGCTTCTTGCAGTAGCCTAAGAAAATGCTACTTGCAGTAAAATAAAAACAGGCTACAAGCTACAAGAGTCAGGCAGTATGGTGGTTGTGATGGGACTAGGGTGCAAACCCATTTTCCCGGATAATTTTTTTAGACATTGCTTTCACCCTGGTGCATATGCTGCTGAGTATAAGGTGATAGGAAAACAGGTTAATCTCTCTATATGTGGGTTATTTTGAGCATGGATTAAACTTCACTTTTATGTATGTGTAATAAATAAACAATTGTAAGTGTGGATATGTGTTTATGCACACATGATTATTATATATATATATATATATTGTATATGTGTATGTATATGTATGTATATATATATATGTATGTATATATGTATATATGTATATATATATATATATATATGTATATATATATATATATATATGTGTATATATATATATATGTGTATATATATATATATATATATGTGTGTATATATATATATATATGTGTGTATATATATATATATGTATATATATATATATATATATATATATGTATGTATATATATATATATATATATATATATATATGTATGTATATATATATATATGTATATATATATATATATATATATATATATATATATACAACAACATTTAAAATTAGGGGGAGTTAAAAGGTGAGTTTAAAATCCTCCATTACGCACAAAATATAGAGAAAATAACTCATTGTGTAGTTCATTAACAAATCTAGACAGGCCAGAAGGCTTGTTTTCCCACTGAAAACCTCTGAATTACATTGTTTCCAGTGCAGCAAAGGATTCTGGGTAAGGTATGCAAATTAGGTTCACAATGACACACCTTGTTAGTTACTTCAAGTCTGGTTTTCAGCAGATTCCCTTTTCACCAAAGTATCGCTGTTCACACAGCTTATAAGCTTAGCTGGGGTTAGTGCAGTGATTCATAACTATCCCAGGACAGACTGTTTATACATATAAAATGATGCAGGTAAATCATTGAAACATTGTCAAAACTTAGCTCCAAGGCAACCTCCCAATATTTCCTGCTGCCCCAATACAAACTCCCTTCCATTTTTATTTCAGCTTGTTTGTTTTATTGTGCATCAGTATATGTGAGTGACAGTGTGTGTGTGTCTGTGCCAATGTATCTGTATGCATACAAGAAGTGTATGAAAATGTAATAAAGTTTAGCATATAGTGACTTCAATATGTAGAGTTATCTAGGACTAGTAGTATTTTGGGATAATTTAAAATATATATATATATATATATATATATATATATATATATATATATATATATATATATATATATATATATAAAACAGAAGAGGGTAGGGCGCACAGCAGAAAAGTCCTTCCTAGTGTAGTATATCAGATAACTTGAAGGTAGTTTAAAAAAGTATAGCCAAATGAACACTCACGTGTAACAACCTCAACTCTTATGAGGTATGGATACAGCACTGTGTGGCATATAGCCACTGTAAATCTCAGCTCCGTTTCTCTCAAGCACCCAATCGTTCTTTTCTTGCAGGTGTAGTCCTCACCTCCCCAACAGAAGATTAACCATTACAGAAGGGAGGGCAAAATCCTCTAAAAATCGCTTCTTTTATATGCAACAAAAGATTAATATTTCTTGTAAATGAGATGAACCAATTCCAGTGGGAGGACACTGGCATTTCTGTTTCATCCACTTCCCCTGAGTCACAGATGAAGGATTTTTTTGGTTATATTTCTATTTCTTGCCACCCACCCTGAAAAAAAATCTGCGGATGCCCATGCACCCTCAAGTCATACAAATACGATTGTGGTTCTTTAAAAGAGCAACGTAAGAAGATAATATTGCATATTTCATAATACAATGTTCTACACATAGAAGAATGTTTTTTGTTTGTTCTTTAAGAGATATTTAAATTTACAGTATATCTGATGGAATTTTGCACAAATAAATATATATATATATATATGTATACATGATTATATTTCTGTATAGATATCTACAAATATATATAGGAATATCTATTTAAAAATACATAGAACATATTATGCTATGTGTAGAACCTTGGAAGGTGAAATATTTAAAGGAAATACACAGTATAACACTTTTTTAAATATAAATATTGCATAAATATGATTTTTCACTTTTTAATCTACTTAACTGCAGAGGGCTCCAGTGCACACACACACACACACACATATATATATATATATATATATATATATATATATATATATATATACCGGTATATTTTTATTTATACATATGTATTTATGTGTTTATATGTGTGTATATATATATATATATATATATATATATATATATATTTATTTAAACATATGTATTTATGTGTTTATATGTATATATATATATATATATATATATATATATAAAATGTTAATAATACACAGATCTCGGTTGTATCTGTATGAAATCAATAACAACAATTTAGAAAAGCTAAGAGTTCCAAAGGCACCGGTGTGCCAAAGCAATAATGGAGGCTCTCGGAGTGAGTTAGTTAGTATACTTCATATGGTTAAGCCCTCTTTGGTATAGAGGGAAAGTCCTTGTAAATATGGGGCTGGATAGCGTCAGTAAAACAATAGTACTATTCAACTTAACTTCCAAATGAAGGCACTCAGTCCAGAAAGTGGTGTCATCCTGGTTATTCACCTTGTACCTGGCAACGTTGCTGAATAAACACAGCTATACCAAGTTTTGAGCCTTCAGTCTCTGTTCTTTCCTTCTTGGGATACAGAGTATTATATATACAGTATATATATATATGTAAATATATATATATATATATATATATATATATATATATATATATATATATATACAGTATATCTATATATATATATATATATATTTACCATAAAGCCGCTTTAAAGAGGGACACATATGAAAAAAAACATATGTTGGGGTCCTTATACAAAACATTTATTTAAACAGCGATGAAAGCAGCCCTGACATGTATTTTTCTTATGTGTACCTTTTTAAATAGGGTAACTATATATATATATATATATATAACTATATATAAATATATATATATATATATATATATATATATATATATATATTAGATAGTGTTATTATGAGAGTAACTGTACTTTCGAATGTATATTTTATTTGTTTTGTGACACTTTTTTTGTAGAGCGTAGCAGTTAATCAGAGTTACAAGCTTGCGTTAATCATTCTTGCTTAAATCCCGCTTGCAGTCACACAAATTTAATTTCAGTTTGGAATACGAGCGGAATTAAACTTGCACACAATCGACCCTGAAAACCCAATATTTTTTGTGCGTAAACGATCTAGCTCTAAATTTTGGCTTGTCGATCTAGAAAAACTTTATTTGTCCCAAATCAATATGAGTTTCATTCATCATTTTTTTTAAAATATTAGTGTAAATAAAGTTATAGCCGTACTTAATCAATTTTTGAAGGTCTGCAAATTCAACCCGTTATTTATTTATTTTTTTCTGTGTTGATCACGTTTTCCGAAGATCCAATTAAAAATCTGGTCGTCATCCGGCTCCTTGTTGATCTGCGCATGCGCTATTCTTTTTTACTTGATTGCAGAATCCATGTGTGCTCCTGTTTCGCGCATGCGTATTAGTTTTCTATAGGAATACCCCTAATACGTCATCGGCATTTATGGATGGCTCCGATACTGATAAGCGCAGTAGAGAGTGAAATAGCCGATTTGCGCATGTGCATTTAAATGGAGAATCGTGAATGCGCTTTTGGTTTTAAATAAATGTCAAATCTTCATATTAATTGCATTTTTTAATCATTGGGTTGTTCTTTGCACAGAATACTGAGCATTTTCATATATTTATAGAGCCGCCTTATTGAAGGTTTGATTACAGAATCAGCAGTTTTCGATACCTGTATTTTTAAATAAACAGTCTACATTTGCCTGCGCATACAAAACTTCTTGAAAGGTTTTGACAAGATGAATTTGTTTTCCTGTTAGTTAAAAGTGCGTACGGCATTGAAAGCTTCTTAACACAAAACATTGCTAAACAAAGAATATTTTCAATCTGCTTTCCTTTCTCTCATTCCCCTTTTTAGAATGTACTGTAGAATTTTTTTCCAAGCTTTATTAGAAAATTATCATACCAGCTGTCTCTTTCTCCTGACTGGTATCCTCACAATATGCCTCATTCTTGTATCTTTCAGTGTTCTGCACGTATACTAATGAGTTTTATAGAATGGAAAACCCACAGGAATATGATTACTGCAAAGAGCAGTTTTCTGAGTTAATTTCTGCAAACTACATTCCCACTAAGTAGCTGGAGATAAACGTGAATCTGCTAATAGGAATTTAGTCACAGAAAAATATTTCAAGCAAATATAGCTGTTCAGTTTCCATTATAGCCAGCAATGTATCCAGTTTGTCAGCTATTCCTGCAAAACAACCTTTGTTAGCGGCCAAATTAGTGATGTGAATATCTGCAGAGGTTCCAGACCTTCTGCTCATATTACCTAGTTACAAAGTGTTATTTTAGCTGTAAACTAAGGTTAGTAATCAGAACCACATGGTGAGGGAGATACATTAGAACAGTATGATGTAAGATAAATATGAGTGAAAATTAGGGTTAAATATCCCGAGATAAGAAAAGGAGAGATTGGTGATGAAAATAACCTAAAAGAAAGTGGAAAGTGAAATTGATGAGAGATGTAAAATGGTTCAGAAAGAGACAAGTACACATGTGGGAAGGTAGTGGAACCAAATGAAACAGAGACAGACAAGTGGCATCTGTTCCTCTATTATATTATCTTCAGGGGGTAAGTAAGGTAGGTATATATTATGATGTTCCTTTGCCTAAATCCTCATCCCAAAGCACCAGAGGTCCAGAGGTAAGAAAAGTTTAAAGCCTCTTTTTCAACTGACCAGAATCTCTCACACTCACACTAATTTATTTTAAAGCATCATCCCATGAGGGAAAAACATAAAACAAGGCAAATAATGCTGGCGACCATATGGCAGATATTTTCTACACTAGTGTGAGTATTTTTAATGCTCCACCAATAACACACACACACACACACAACAGGGGTGGAATCATATCCCTATTACTAAGTTACTAGTCCACTAAATCTTAAAGATAGTAAAATGTCAAATTATCTCACTTGTCCAAAACTAGTGGACTAATGGAAATATAATAGTAGCTATAGCTCCAGCCAGGACTGGATTTACATTTCAAGTGCCTGTTGGCACAGAAATTTGAAGTAGCCCCCCCCCCCCCAAAAAAAAGGAAATAACTCTCAGTATCCTTCCTTTATTGGAAGTTTTTTTGCATAAATCAACCACCAATAGTAGGGGGGAGGGGGGAGAGAGGGGGGGAGATAGAGGGGGGAGATAGAGGGGGGGAGATAGAGGGGAGGGAGAGAGAGAGGGGGGGAGAGAGGGGGGGAGAGAGGGGGGAGAGAGAGGGGGGAGAGAGAGAGTGAGAGGGGGAAGAGAGAGAGGGGGGAGAGAGATGAGGAAAGAGAGAGAGGGGGGAGAGAGGGGGGAGAGAGAGAGAGGGGGGAGAGAGAGAGAGGGGGGAGAGTGAGAGAGGGGGGAGACAGAGAGAGGGGGGAGAGAGAGGGGGGAGAGAGAGAGGGGGGGAGAGAGAGAGAGTGGGAGAGAGAGGGGGGAGGGAGAGGGGGAGAGAGAGGGGGAGAGTGAGAGAGGGGGGAGAGAGAGAGGGGGAGAGAGGGGGGAGAGAGAGAGGGGGAGAGAGAGAGAGAGGGGAGAGAGAGGGGGAGTGAGAGAGGGCAAGAGAGATGGGGGAGAGAGAGAGGGGGGAGAGAGAGGGGGGAGAGAGAGGGGGAGAGTGAGAGAGGGGGGGAGAGTGAGAGAGGGGGGAGAGAGAGAGGGGGGAGAGAGGGAGAGAGAGGGGAGGGAGAGAGGGGGGAGAGAGAGGGAGGGGTGAGAGAGAGAGAGGTGGGAGAGAGAGGGGGAGAGAGAGAGGGTGGAGATAGAGAGGGGGATGAGAAAGAGAGGGGGGAGAGAGAGAGGGGGGAGTGAGTGTGAGAGAGAGAGAGAGAGAGAGAGAGAGAGGGGGGTGAGAGAGAGGGGGGAGATAGAGAGGAGGGAGAGAGAGAAGGGGAGAGAGAGAGATTGGGGGGAGAGAGGGGGAGAGAGGGGGGAGAGAGAGAGGGGTGAGAGAGGGGTGAGAGAGAGGGGGGGGGAGATAGAGAGAGAGGGGGGAGAGAGGGGTGAGAGAGAGTGGGGGGAGAGAGAGCAAAAGAGAGGGGAGAGAGAGCAAAAGAGAGGGGAGAGAGAGCAAAAGAGAGAGGGGAGAGAGAGCAATAGAGAGGGGGAGAGAACGAGCAAAAGAGAGGGATGGAGAGAGAGAGGGAAGAGAGAGAGAGAGCAAAAGAGAGTGGGGAGAGAGAGAGAAAAAGAGAGGGGGGAGAGAGAGAGAGCGCAAAAGAGAGGGGGGGGAGAGAGCACAAAAGAGAGGGGGAGAGCGCAAAAGAGAGGGGGGAGAGAGAGTGCAAAAAAAGGGGGGAGAGAATGCACAAGAGAGGAGGGAGAGAGGGCGCAAAAGAGAGGGGGAGAGAGAGAGCGTAAAAGAGAGGAGGGAGAGAGAGAGCGCAAAAGAGACGGGGAGAGAGAGAGCGCAAAAGAGACGGGGAGAGAGAGAGCGCAAAAGAGAGGGGGAGAGAGAGAGCACAAAAGAGAGGGGTGAGAGAGCGCAAAAGAGAGGGAGGAGAGAGCGCAAAAGAGAGGGGGAGAGAGAGAGTGCAAAAGAGAGGGGGAGAGAGAGAGTGCAAAAGAGAGGGGGAGAGAAAGAGCGCAAAAGAGAAGAGAGAAAGAGAGTGCAAAAGAGAGGGGGAGAGAGCTCAAAAGAGAGGGGGAGAGAGCGCAAAAGAGAGGGGGAGAGAGCGCAAAAGAGAAGGGGAGAGAGAGAGCGCAAAAAAGAGAGGGGA
This sequence comes from Bombina bombina, assembly GCF_027579735.1. NCBI lineage: Eukaryota > Metazoa > Chordata > Amphibia > Anura > Bombinatoridae > Bombina > Bombina bombina. The sequence goes on along the minus strand of NC_069508.1, from coordinate 168,390,321 downwards.
GAGAGAGAGAGCAAAATAGAGGGGGAGGGAGAGAGCGCAAGGGGTGGGACCAAAAAATGGCCCTTGTGAACGGGCTTTAGGACTAGTATGTAATATTTCAATAATGCGCCTTAAGATAAGTGTTCATGTGCACTAAGCCAACATCATGTTAGACCTAAATTGTGAAACATAGATCATCTGATGCATATTTTACATTCCAATGTTTTTCACATGTATTTTTTTTATTATTAGTAAATATATATCTCTATATATAAATATATCTGATGATGTTATTTATGTGAAGAACATTGGAATGGGAAATATTAATAACTCCTGTCTGGTAAGCGCGTGAATTATAAGTGTTAGGTTTTTTCTTCTATGCTCTCCATTGAAGTCTGTGGAACAAAAACGCTAGTGCGGTCGCAATATCCAAAGTCCAGAAGTTAGTGCGCATTGGGTTTCACTCGCACGTAAACTTTTTACTTGCAACTTATAATACATGCTCTACCTGACACACTCAAAAAGCTTACATCTAGGAATGTTTTAAGCTCCAGCGGAGTGTTAAATAGCGCACCATTGTGTTAAATTATGAACATTTGAATGTTCGTGAATTGTTTAAAGTCATTAAGAATCAATAAATGTGGCAAATAATATAGCTTATTTTAAATAAATTCACCAGTCTCTAATTATGGAACCAACTGTGAGTTTTATCAAGGTAATGTTAACTCTTTTGAATCAATAAATGTGTCACTAAGAGGGATATTTATCAAAGCCTCAACTATGCTGCATTCGCCAGCGCCAATACGCTCGCCTAACATTGCCTAACATCACGGCCGCGGGCCTGAATACGATCTCCATATTTATAAAAAAAAAGTCAAAAAGCCGCGCACCAAGAACGGGGCGGTGAGCATCGGACTGTTGTTAACTAACAGTCATCGATCTCGCTGCTATTCGGCTTTTTACCAACTTTATTTAAACCCTGTCATTAAACGCCACCACTATACTAAGATGTTTAACCCCTATCCCGCCGCTCCAGGACCCCGCCGCAACTTTAATAAAGTTATTAACCCCTATTCCGCCGCTCCCCGACACCGTCGCAACCTGAATAAAATAACCCCTATCCCGCATCTCTCGGATCCCGCCGCTACTAAATAAACGTATTAACCCCTAACCTCTGGCCTCCCACATCACTACCATTAACTAAACCTATTAACCCCTAAACTGCCAGCCCCCCACATCACCATAAACTAAATTAAGCTATTAACCCCTATACCTAACAACCCGCTATCTTTACATTAAAATTGCAACATCCCTATCTTAAAATAAATTTAAACTTACCTGTAGAATTAAAAGAAACTAATTCTAAACTATTAATTAACCTACAGTAACTATTATACTACAAGTACATCAAACTAGCAATTAAATTAACTATATTACATATTCAAAAATCCTAACCCTACTCAAATTATTCAAATCTACTATTAAAAATCCTTAAATTACAAAAAAAAATAAACGCTAATTTGCAAAAAATAAAAAACACTAAATTACAAGAAAAAAAACCCCCACAGTATCAAAAATAAAAACAAATTACACCTAATCTAATAGCCCTATCAAAATAAAAAAGCCCCCCCAAAATAAAACGCCCCTTGCCTACAATAAACTACCAATGGCCCTTAAAAGAGCCTTTTGCGGGGCATTGCCCCAAAGAAAAAAGAAAAAATAAAACCCACCTACAAAACCCAATACGGAACAGCCAATAGGATTGAGCTCTCATCCTATTGGCTGATTAGAACAGCCAATAGGATTGAGCTCTCATACTATTGGGTGATTCAAACCTTTCAGCCAATAGGAATGCAAGGGACCCCATCTTGGATGACGTCACGTTTATTAATATGTAATATAGTTAATTTAATTGCTAGTTTAATGTAATTTTAGTATAATAGTTAGGGTAGTTTAATTAATAGTTTATAATTAGTTTATTTTAATTTTAAAGGTAAGTTTAAATTTATTTTAAGATAGAGATGTTGTAATTTTAATGTAAAGTTAGCGGATTGTTAGGTTTAGGGGTTAATAGCTTAATTTAGTTTATGTCGATGTGGGGGGCTGGCGGTTTAGGGGTTAATAGGTTTAGTTAATGGTAGTGATGTGGGAGGCCAGAGGTTTAGGGGTCAATACGTTTATTTAGTGGCGACGGGGTCCAGGAGCGGAGGGATAGGGGTTAATACGTTTATTTAGTGGCGGCGGGTCCGGGAGCGGCGGGATAGGGGTTAATACATTTTTTTATTTGCGGCAGTATCGGGGAGCGACGGGAAAAGGGGTTAATAACTTTTATTTAGGTGGCAGCGATGTCGGTGCGGCATATTAGGGGTGTTTAGACTTGGGGCTTATGTTAGGGTGTTAGGTGTAAACGTTACTTGTTTTCTACCATAGAAATCAATGGGATTTCTGGCAGCATCAAACATAAGCTTTCGCTGCTTTCAGATTCCCCTTGATTCCTGGCATCCGCGGCCTCCAGGGTGGCGGATTGAAAAAAACAGGTACGCTGGGCCGGAATAGCTGCAAGCGTACCTGTTAGCTATTTGATAACTTTAAAAAAGTGTCAAATAGTGCAGAATGTGTATTCGGAACACCTGTAATGACGTAAGTATCAATCTGTGTCGGATTGAGACCGGCGGATCGTATGTTACGTCACAGATTTCGACTTTTGCAAGTGTGTAGGCTTTGATAACTAGGTCAGATCAAGCTTGCCACAATTACACTGCAGAATTCCAGAGTATTTGCGGTTGATGGCTTGATAAATATCCCCCTAAATGTTTTTTTTGTTGTTAGACATTGTTGGAAATGATTATTTATTTTCCAACAGTGAATATTCTTAGTATATCTGAAAATAATATTTGTGTTTGACAAATAACATTATCCAAAAATATATTTCATGCAAAATTTCTGTAAAAATAAATCTGACCCCCTTAAACCCTGCTACAATAAATATGTTTAAAATATCATGGAGTAATTTCTTTAGCTGTCAAGAATTTCTCTGAGGACTAAAAAATACATGTTCCCTAGCACTGTGGTTACTGATGTGTAAAAACATCTGTGTTGAAACAAATAAGCAATTACTTTTTCATTTTTATTCAAAATGCAATGACATTTAGTGCCAGAGCTAGGAAAAAAAGGAGAGGAATGACATTCAAGAAGTCATTAAAAGCTTCCTCACCAAGGAAATTCACTTAAATTTCAAGTTTAAAGTTGAATTCATAACCCTGTTTAATTAAGTAATCTTCTGCTCAATTCACCGAGCAGTTGCGATTCGCGTCTCCGTTTCCTCAAGGGCTGTAGAGATTTAGAGTTTAATTTTTATCACAGTTTTCAGGCTTTGTGCTTTCTTCCATTGTACTCCAGGCAAAACTACCTGTTATTAAAGCCGTACAAGTTCTCTTATGTAGTAAGCGGTTGAAGAAAAATAAAACATAACATGCTGGAGGAATGTACAGTTGACATTCCCTGAGGAAGCGTCACGAGTCAAGGGAAAAATCGCAGTACTCTGATGTGACGGCTTAGACTGTCAGTGGCAGTGTGAGATGTTCTCTTGGTATAACTTTAGTACAGTTTGAAGCTGTGTGTGGGAGACAAGTGACTGGGAATTATGAGTCAGTGAAAGTAAAATAACGACGCAGTTGCACCTTGCTCAAGCGAACATTCATATTTAGTTCTTATCATGGATGACTTCTTATTGTTATATAAAATAACTCATAGCAAATTCATCCTTTATACGAAGCGTGGCATTTACAAACTCCAACAGAGGCTGTGACAGCTGATTATTAATGACAAAATATTAAGTTGTTCATAAAAGTTCAGGAAGTAAATCCTCAGATCTGAACTAGGCAGAAGAGACTTGTGATCGAGGATATTAAACTCAATAAAATGTATGTAATTCATATGACACAAAATGCTAATGATAAAATATGTTTTTACATGAAAAAAATTATAAAAGAGTATAAATGAACAAGAAGAAAATTCTCTATTGCCTTAGAATAATTTCTTATTGCAGAATATGGGGCCAATTTATCAAGTGTCTGTCCGACATGATCCGCTCAGCATACGCTGTCGGCATTTAACATTGCACAAGCAATTCTGGTGAACTGCTTATGCAATGCCGCCCCCTGCAGATTCATGGCCAATCGTTTATGATTGGGCAAATTAATGTCCGCAGCCTCAGAGGCGACAGAGCAGTTAAGGAGCAGCAGTCTTAAGACCGCTGCTTCATAACTGCTGTTTCCGGTGAGCCTGAAGAGTCGTGCGGAAACAGGAGAATCAGGGACCATTCGGCCCTTGATAAATCAGCCCCTATTTCTCCAAAAGGATATAAACAAACTGGAATCTGTCTGAAGATTGGCCACTAAAATGGTACATGATCGGACAAAATTAAACAGAAACAAAGGCTCAGTGACCTAAATATGTATAGCTTACAGGAGAGAAGGAAAGAGGTGTTATGATAAAAATGTTCAAATATATTGAAGGAACACACCCCTATCCACCCAACTACCCCCTATGTGATTATGGAGATGACACCGTGCTGGGAAAGTGTTTTTTTTAAATTGGAATACGAGTGAATTGTCCCCATGTAATGTATAAGGGATGTTACTATCATACCTTCCAACTGTCCCAGATCTTGCGGGATTGTCACGTATTGGAAGGCCGGCACCCTGTCCTTCTATCAGGGCAAGTGTACCAGTTTCCAGGGACCAGACTGTTCACATGACATTCCCAGACTCTCTTCACTTTGCCATTGACACACAGCCCTCAGTACCACTAGTCTCCCTCACCTCCTTGTCCTGCAAAGCTTCCTGGTAATGTTGTGATGTATGTCTCATTCTTTCGAAAACCATGTAATTTGTGGGTTATTGTGAGATTTTCTAATGCATTGGAATGAGTTTGGATTTGAAAATCCTAAGTAAAGTTGTGTGATGCACAAGACATAGGAATACTGATTCACAAGATGGAGACCAACCTGTTAATTTCTGTATGTGCATTGGGATCCTATTATTGTGGTGTACACAACACCTCCCTCTGGCAACCAAAGAGTTAAAACACATATGTGGATTAAAGGTTTGTGCAGGGATCCCAGCACCTAACTGATCTCTGTGTTTGTAATATTTCTATGATTTTGTTGCCAGCAGGTGAAGTAACAAGTATTGCTCAGCCTTATTGCTTTACGTACCACTCAGGAGCGCACCTACATTATATGAAGAGTAATATTCTCACGCTTGTCCTGCAGCTCCAAAGCTAAATATATAATCCACATGAGTTATAAATCTGTGTAATCTGAAGTAAAACTACAAATATCTTACTTATTTAACCCCACTCTGCAAAGTCGCAGATTTACTGACAATTTATAAGAAGACAAAATTATGAAAATACAAAGCACTGAGGTATTCATTTTATTGTTGAGCATTATTATAACTTTATGTAGATAAAGCAAATAGATACATGCAGAGAATAACATAATAAAATAATATTGCACTGATGCACTATTATGAACCTCACTTTCCCACCTGGGTGCTAAGATTTTTTAATGTTTTTTTTTTTTTTTTAACAATTTTTTTTTTTACTTTTTTATTAATTTTTTCAGACCCCCAAGACTTACACTGTTGAAAAGGTTAGGCGATTACCTTTCCAATGGTGGGTCTTGGGGGTCTGTAGCTGAGATATAGGCTTCTAAGCAGCATGCCCCCTGCTCCTATACTTAACATTGTTAAGTATAAATAAAGTTGCGCGGTGACATCATTACGTTATTTCACTTTAGGTCACCACACAAAACAGGAAGCCCCGGTGATGCCTGTCACTCTACAGGCACGATCGCCGGGGTAGGAGCGGGTGGGAGCCCCAAATCTCCCTCAAGGTGGGAAAGTGCTGGTGACGGCTCTGAGCCGTCATTAGCACCAGAGTGGGAAACTCTGTCACGGCTCGGAGCCATCATTAGCACTCAAAGGGTTAAGCTATGGGGGTATATTTATGTAAGTGCGAGCGGACATGACACGCTGTCGGCATTTATCATTGCACCAGGGGGTGTCAATCAACCGATAGTATTAGATCGGGTTGATTTCTGTACGCTGCCTCAGAGTAGGCAGACAAGTTATGGAGCAGCGGTCTTTAGAAGGCTCGCCGGAAACAAGAGGCATCAAGCTCCATACTGCGCCTGACAAATTGACCCCATGGGGGCATATGTATCAAGCTCCGAATGGAGCTTGATGCCCTGTGTTTCTGGCGAGCCTGTAGGCTCACCAGAAACAGCAGTTATGAAGCAGCGGTCACAAAGACCGCTGCTCCATAACCTGTCCGCCTGCTCTGAGCAGGCGGACAGACATCGCGGCAATTCAACCCAATCGAGTACGATCGGGTTGATTGACACCCCCCTGCTGGTGGCCTATTGGCCGCGAGTCTGCAGGGGGCGGCGTTGCACCAGCAGCTCTTGTGAGCTGCTGGTGCAATGCTGAATACGGCGAGCATATTGCTTGCCGTATTCAGCGATGTCTGTCGGACCTGATCCACACTATCGGATCAGGTCCAACAAACATTGATAACTAGAGGCCATGGACTCAGTTAAAGCTCAAAAAGAGCTGTCATTAGCACTCAAAGGGTTAAGCTATGGGGGTATATTTATGTAAGTGCGAGCGGACATGACACGCTGTCGGCATTTATCATTACACCAGGGGGTGTCAATCAACCGATCGTATTAGATCGGGTTGATTTCTGTACACTGCCTCAGAGTAGGCAGACAAGTTATGGAGCAGCGGTCTTTAGAAGGCTCGCCGTAAACAAGGGGCATCAAGCTCCATACCGCGCCTGACAAATTGACCCCATGGGGGCATATGTATCAAGCCCCGTGTTTCTGGCGAGCCTGCAGTTATGAAGCAGCGGTCACAAAGACCGCTGCTCTATAACCTGTCCGCCTCCTCTGAGCAGACGGACAGACATCGCTGCAATTCAACCCAATCGAGTACGATCTTGTGAGCTGCTGGTGCAATGCTGAATATGGCGAGCGTATTGCTCGCCGTATTCAGAGATGTTCTGTCGGACCTGATCCGCACTATCGGATCAGGTCCAACAGACATTGACATTGATAACTAGAGGCCATGGACTCAGTTTAAAGCTTCAAAAAACCCCATGTCCCCTGCCAAATTATGTTCTTTAAAGGAAAATCAAACTCCTAGCATAGCAATTAAGAGACATTGGGAAACATGTATTAAACTGCATGCGGACAAGTTGCTTAACTTGAGGAAAGGTTTGCGTCATATGGGCAGAAGATGCTGGTGCCCACTACCTGTATGTACCATTAGACACTCGAGTGAGCGTGTAATGCCACCCCATTCCCTCACATGATTGATCACGAGAAGGGCCTGTCAATCATACCCGAGAAAAGCAAGCTTAGGTGATTTCTCTCCTCCAACTCAGAGGGAAATGGGCACCCCTGTGCAAACCTGCCCCACAAGGGCACTGGCTTAGCACATGGGGCCCATTATACTCTGAAAACTTCTGTCATGCATTTGAAAGCAAAGCAATTTCACAGATTAAAGGGACATTCCAGCCAAAATTGGAATCCACATGGATGCATTTCAGTTTTTGAATAGAAGCATTTTTGTAATATACGTGTATTAGCAAAAATGCTTCTAATAAAAGCTATAGCGGTTTTAAATGCGTATTTATATATGCACCGTGCACCAGCATTTTAAACACAGCACTTGCTCATTGAGCCTAAGGTGCTCATACCATCTGGTGTGGTCTCAATTTGTTAATGGCTGACATTATACAAGCCCCACTGGCACTGTGAGCAGCTGCAGCATTTAAAATGCTGGTGTACTGAGAATAACTAGGTGTGCTTCACGTGCACGTGCAGAGAAAAATGTTAACACTAAAACAGTGATAACTTTTATTAGAAGCATTTTTGCCAATACAGTTATATTGCAAATATGTTTTTATTCAAACATGTAATTTATCTATGTGCATTTATATTTTGACTGGAATGTCCCTTTATGGCCCAGATTTCTAGATCAGTGCTGTTGATAGTGCAAGGTACTATATAAGTTTATATTTAATTGTGTGTGTATATGTATGTGTAGTATATATATATATATATATATATATATATATATATGTATATTATATATATATTAAATATATATATAAAAAGAACAATGCTATTTCAAGTATTTCTTAACACATCTTTGGCTTTAAAGCACTTGGCTAAGCACACCGTCAGGTTAACTTTAGAGCAAAGACAGGGTTTTTTTTTTCTAACAACTGAGACCTCGTATCTTTGAGCCCTTATAACTTTTATGTGCAATATTTTTTAAATACATTTGATTAGATAGTGTTATTATGAGTGCAACTGTACTTTGTCATTTATTTTTTACATGTTTTGTGCAACATTTATGTTTCGTAAAACAGTTAACCAGAGCTCTTAGGATGCAGTAATCATTCTAGCGTAAATTGTGATTGCGCTCAAGCGATGGAATTTACATTCAACTCATAATACCAGCGTTAAGCCTGACGAGCACAAACTCCCGCAATAAACCCATTATTGCTCCTGTGTAACTGTTAGCGCTCCACACATAAACTGGCTTTGCTCTCCAAAACCATACACTGAAGAAAACCTCCCAAGTGTCTAGGAGCTTACAGGAAGATAATGACTTGGAAAGTCATTACCAATTTCCTAATGTTCTATATATCTCTATTTCTAGGACTAATGACAAAATCACACATTATATAGCCAGAGGCTGCCCATGCGGAGTCCATGCAGGTACATTTCACCTTCATTGGTCCAGAAGTCTCCATAATTCAAATTAGTCAAATCGTATTCTCTGCCCTCTTATACCCAGGGCCGGACTGGGAATAAAAAGCAGCCCTGGAAAAATATGAAGACCTGCCCTTTTTTCTGTTGAGTAGGTTAGAATGCACATGCCACATTTTTCTCCAAAGGGGATTACTGGGACACTCCTTCCCCAATATTTTTTTCAGATTAAATTATATTACTTTGTATTAAATAAAAAATGTCAGAATGATGTTATATAATAACCCTTCAACCGAATTGCATCCATAGTCAGCCCTTTAAATTGTAGATTTCCAGCCGAAACTGCTGCAGCCCACCGGGGAAATCTCCTGGTATCCTGATAGGTCAATCTGACCCTGCTTATATCTGCCTTTTATTTAGGTTGTAGAAATGTGTAGTGTTATGCATTATGTAAATCACTTGCTCTAAAGGAGAGTTTAGTCTGATTTCAGCAAACATTTCTCATAAAACAAAGCACTGTCATATTTATGACATATTGGGGCATATGTATCAAGCTCCGTATGGAGCTTGATGCCCCGTGTTTCTGGCGAGCCTGCAGGCTCGCCATAAACAGCAGTTATGAAGCAGCGGTCACAAAGACCGCTGCTCCATAACCTGTCTGCCTGCTCTGAGCAGGCGGACAGACATCGCCGGAAATCAACCCCGATCGAGTACGATCGGGTTGATTGACACCCCCTGCTGGCGGCCCATTGGTCGCGAGTCTGCAGGGGGGCGGCGTTGCACCAGCAGCTCTTGTGAGCTGCTGGTGCAATGCTGAATACGGTGAGCGTATTGCTCGCCATATTCAGCGAAAGTCTGGCAGACCTGATCCGCACTGTCGGATCAGGTCTGCCAGACTTTGATAACTTGGGGCCATTGTCCTTTATAACTGGGGAGATTCTTGGGTACAATGTACATTTATATAGTTAAAGAAGATTTAAAAAATGCTCAAGTAAAATAGTGTGTTTTGTAGATCGCTGAGAAAGTCTAATTATTGCCCATTTCTGAATACAGTCTGCTCATTTCCTGGGGAAGCAGATTGTGTGATCAGGAGCTGATTGGCCGCAAATCTGCAGGGGGCTGCATTGCACAAGCAGTTCTGGTGAACTGCTTGTTTAATGATAAATACAGACAGCGTATGCTGTCGGCATTCAGCAATGTCTGTCAGACATGATACGCTACAGTGTATCATATCAGACAGACATTGGTAAATCTACCCCGAGGTCTTAGTTGTCAGAAAAAAAGGCAGGCAAAGGGCTTTAACAGAGATACATACATATACATATCTAGAGATGAATATGTACTTTATGTATATATCTATATATCTATATAGGTGTACATATGTATTTATATGTGTATATATGTATTTACAGACATAAATACATATGTATACATATACAGAAGTGCATTATAGCCATTTGTCGTTAAGTAGAGGAAAACATGAAAAAACATATTTATTTAAGGTTTTAATTATGTATTTACTGTAAATATTTCACATTCCAATATTCTACACATAGCAGAAAGTGTTCTATTTATTTTTTAATAGCTTTTCCTATATATATCTGTATATATCTATACCTATATATAATCATCTATATATATAGGTATAGATGTATATTTTACCAAAATACCATCATATATATATATATATATATATATATATATATATATATATACGTATATAATTTTAGAAACAGGTATTGGCGCACCTAAAAACACATGAGACCACAAAATATTTCACATATTATAACTTTTTTCTTTTTTTCTTAATGCTGCAAAACATTGCCTTCTTAATATTTCATAATTTTTTAAAAAAAAATTAATAAAGATGGGATCTTAGTCACACAATATGTCCATATTCTGCTCAGCCAGTCACCACTTACAATGGTGTCCCACATTAGACTGTCCTACACTATGAAATTTAGCAAACTAAGCTCAAGAATACAATTCTAATAATATATCAAAATAGAATTTCCAATCTCTCATCCAGACTGCATGGAATGAGGCTTCCTGGCTACATATTATTTCACATACTTCAAACTTGTTTCTCAATGCTGCAAAAAATTGCCTTCTTAATATTTCCTAACACTATACAATTAGCCAATACAATTCTAATATACCAAAATGAAATTCCAACATTATAATACGTATATAGATATAATATATATATATTTATATTTATATATATATATATATATATAATATATATATATATATGTGTGTTGTGTGTATTTATGAATAAATAGAACATATTCTATTATGTGAAGAACATTAGAATTTGAAATATTCATATTTTCAATTTGGGGTAGATAGCAAGAGAAGGAGTAAATTTGAAAGTTGCATAAAATTTCATGGTCTATCTAACTAATGAAAAAAAAACATTTAGGTTCAGCGTACCCTTTAACTATTTATCAGCACTTCACTAGTTATTTTTTTTATCCCAGTGTTTCAGAAAAAAGTAATTGTCTGTATGTCTCAGATTGAAAGAACAATTTTTATTATTTTACCAGGCAAACCAAATACTCTACTAGAATAGGATTCTGTAACTGCAGTCTTGCAGCCAAGCATACAAATGGTTACAACCAAGCAGCTTGTTCATCGTTTAACTCATTTGGGACCTTACATGTCCAGAACATACACATTTACTATTGATCCATGTAAACTGCCACCATGAGCAATACTGAAAATTGACAGGGACAAGAAAAATGGGCTTGCAGCTGGGAACTCAGAGGGGCTGGTCAGAAAAATGTATATAAAGTGACACACAACCCGAGGGCAACAAGTAAAAAGTACTCTGCATATAGGGTCATTCTGTATGTGCACATTTCAAGGTCAGTAAGATTGTACAGCCAGATAATATTGGTTTATCTCTAGGGTAGTTACATTATCCTGCTCCTGTTCACTATAAGGAACTAATCAGAAATCCCTTAGAAAAATGTATCAAATTTTATCTACAAAAAACTCCATTTACTTTGATGGTAGTTTTATGTTAATAAACATTAGATCATTTTTTCTAAAGGATTGTGATTAACCTTTAAGGGCTAGATTACAAGTGGAAGTGCAAAATTATCGTTTGCGCGCCCACAGTAATTACACAAGCCATTACAAGTGGCTGGTTAGTTGCTACCTCAAGCTCAATATAGCACTTAGCACTCGATCTCTGGTTAATTTTCTAAAAGTGCCCATATGTCTTAACATAGAGGACATTGTAGTTTTTTTATTATAAAACTAGGCAGTTTTTGGGGTCTAAAGTTGGTGGGTGTGGGGTGTTAGAAAATAAAAACGCACTGAAAAGTTGCCTTTACATTGTGGTCTATGGGAACCTGTGTGTTACCAGTAAACATATATGCACATGCTGATATACATATATATTTATGTGTTAATTTGTGTATAAATATTTATCTTTGCTGCCCACCACTGCACACTTACCCACTTCACTGTGCGAGGTCCCTTCTGCTGCGTCTCTGATGGCATCAGAATGAGGATCCGTTGGGGCAATGGAAGCGTGCTCTTGTGAGTGCAATATACTTCCCTGCAATGCGAATAAAAAGCTTGCACTCGCATTGCTGTTAACTTGTAATACCAGCACACATTAGCGTTCGCTGGTATTACAAAGTGGAGGGTTTAATATTGCTTGTTTGAAATCAGTAACCCCTGATTGTCTAGTTGGGGGTGCACAATTCCTTCCTCTTAAGTGTCCCTTAAGTTGTGAGAGACATATAAAGACAAATATACTGTTTTGAAAGTAACACCCTTACAGATACCGTCACTAATTGTCGTTATGCATGCGCAGTTTACAATTCGAGGACGCCGAACATTTGCTATAAATATGCGGTATGTTGAGATGTATATTATTCACCTGAGGAAGCAGCGTTAAGCCTACACGTTTGTGACTATTTTTATATTTGTTTTTTGTTTTTTTTTATTTATTTTTTTTTATTAGTGATGTACAAGTCAAGAAGCATCAACCATAAAATATAACATTATTAGTATCAAATATAGCATATAGTTCAATATCGCAAGGAGTCCACTTTCCCCACCTAAGTGCGTGAGGTGTCCCAGTGTTAAGACACCATAGGTTTCATCAGTAAGCCAGGCAAGTAGGCAAAAGGCTCCTTCTGCATCCCATTTGGCAATCACCTCAGATAAATGAGTTAATCAAACTGTTAAATAATCTTACAAAAAGAAGGGGAAATTAAAATAAAGTCCATATAAATTTTGACAAATGTCCTCTGGTCTCAAAGTGGTGAATAGTAAAGGTAAGCATCTCTCTCTTATGATGAGCGGTATTAAACAGTTGTTGGCGGTCCGGCACTCCTCCCCTCCCAGAATGTTGGTCTTGTTATCGGCATAGGTCAGCGGATCTGGACTGGGTGTTTGTATGTCTACAGATCGGCTTATTTGCTAGCCTTGGTCTAAAGATATGTTGCATATATATGTTAATAGAGGGTGGTTAGTCTCTAAGTGCTCCCTGCCATAGGAGCCTGGCATTCAGTATAGTATCTATTTTGTTTCGGCATAAATAACCATATTTTTCTAGGGAAATTGTTCTTCTACTTCTTCCACCCACATAACTTTGCTAAGGGTTTTAGGCTTTTTCCAGTGGCGGCTATTAGTTCCTTGCACTATTGAGGCAAATCTGTAGCACCAGCACTTTACGGCGGCAAGACCAATTTAGGTAAATCATTTAGTAGTGCTACGTAGTGGGGTCAATGTGAATTCAGTGTTGCTATTTTGTTTAAAGTAGGTTTCGACTGCGTCCCATAGTGGGCGGACTTTTGGGCATTGCCACCACATGTGGATTAAATTACCGTGCTCTCCGCAGCCTCGCCAGCACAGACTGGATGTGTTGGGGTAGATGCTAGCTAGTCTCGATGGGGTTAGATACCACCGGAGAAGGATTTTTAAAGTTTAATTCTAGTATCTCAGGAGATGTCCGATGATTTTTTAAGTGAGCTAAAGATTTTTTTCCATTTTTCTGTGTCTATGTTGTCTTTAAGGTCTAGGTTCCATTTGGCTGTGTAGAGTGGTAAGGTGTCTGTGAGGGTGTCTATAAGAAGTTTGCGAGATATAGAGAGCATTCCTCTTGGTATAATTCCGCTAAAGCACATCTGTTCGAAAGCTGTAGGCTTTCTCAGCAGATCCGATCTAAGTGGGGATGTATGTATGTAATGTTGTAGTTGGGCATGCTTTAGCCATTTGGTGAATCTACCGTTTGCTAAATCAGCTAATTTGTCTCTATCCAATAGCTTGCCCGCTTCTGTGAATTTAAGTAGTGGTATCGTATAGTCCCATTCCTGTTAGCCGTTTGAATCCATTATCTAGTCCTCCTATCATTTCAATATTTAAAACTATAGGGAAGAGGGGAGAATCTAAAAGTGGTGATGTGCGGTTTAGTGGCAATTATGTGGTCCCAGATCCTAAATAGTTGCTTGTGGATTTCAAGACGCCGTCATTAGGGAGGTCTCAGGTCTTTAGATACCAACATAAGGCATGTACCAGGCGGTGCTTAAGAATATGTGAGTCTAGTGTGACCCATGCTTTGCGTTCTTGTGTTTTATGCCAGTCTAGTATTCTTTGTAGTGTCACTGCTTGTAATATATCTCTATCTTGGGCAGTCCCAACCCTCCAGTTATTATTTGATCATATACATCCGTGTTTCTATTAACTCGTGGTCTGCCACTTACCCCAGACCAAAAGCAATTAAGGCTTCTCTGAATACTGTTTATGTACCAACACGGTAAATGGAGTGGAAGAGTTTGTAAAATGTATAGGATTCTAGGTAATGTTGTCATTTTAATGGCTTGAATCCTGCCCCACCAGGATAGTGGTCTATTTGTCCATGTCTTCAGGTCGCGTTGCGTGTTAAGTAAGAGTGCATTGTAATTTCTGTCAAACAGTGTCGTCTGTCTGGGGGAGAGGTGGATCCCTAGGTATTTGATGGCATCTGTTTTTAACCGGAGCAGGCAAATCGTCGACAGGGATTTAAATTTGGCATTTGGTAAGGTAATATTTAGGATCTCGGATTTTTGCTTATTAACGAGAAAGTTGGTGTATTTTCCAAACTCAATCTAGTTCTACCAGAATCTCCGGGATGGTTGTTAGCGGGGATGAGACAGTGAATAGCACATCGTCCGCATATAGCGCGACCTTGTAATCTTGTTGATTAACCGGGATCCCTTTTATGTGTTGATTCTGACGTACTCGTGAGGCGAACACCTCCATCATAAGGATGAAAAGGATCGGGGACAGGGGACAGCCTTGTCGTGTGCCGTTATGTATTGGAACGCTTCTGATAGAATCCCATTTACTTTTACCTTTGCGCTTGGATGGGTGTATAGGTTGAAAAATTTTATTTGAAAACAAAAAAAATGTCAGCGCTAAACACACAATATGGAAAAAATGTGTCCGTAATAATATGTGAGAAATAGCAAATAAATCAAATAAATTAAATTAAACAAAACTTCTAAGAAAGAAAAAAACACACAATTCCTATAATTTCCAGTAAAAAATAAAATAAAAATGAAAACACAAAAAAAATATTAATATAAAAATACCCAATGTCCATGGAAAAATAGATTTAATGTCCCATCAATTGTAGATAAATAGATGTTTAATAGTCCAAATTGAAACTCCAAGATAGATGCCGCCTCTCGTTAGGTGATATTTCCCAGAAATCACCCAGATATGGATAGAAACTACGAAGAAAAAGTAGGAGAAGCGCAAAAACTTGAGAAATTTATTAAGATCAGGTACAATTAAAACACATAGTAACTTACACTTAAGTAAGCTTGAACAATCCCCAGTCACAACAGGATCAACAGCGATATCAGTCTGAGCCTCACTCGATACACTAGGCGTCTGAGTTCACACCGTGCCGATTCACAGAGAACCGGCGTCTGACGTCACTGGTGATGGCAAGGATTCCAGAGCGTCCCCCTTCAGGCGCAATGCCTCACAAACTGCTGGCAGCTAGCTCACAGCTAAGATAAAATCACAACTGGAAAGGTTAGTCACCGCATCTGGCCAAATGGGAAAGCTCAGGTACCACGTCAAGGTCCTTTCCATTGAAAATTTTATTTATTATCTTCGGGCCGAATCCTATGCTTTTTAGAGTTAATTTAAGAAATTGCCAATCTGTCCGGTCGAACGCTTTTTCGGCATCTATGGCCAAAAGTACTGCCTCAATGTTATGATATTTTGTGTATTCAATGAGTGTTAGCGCCCAGAGGGTGTTGTCCCTTGCCTCACGACCTGGGACAAAACCCACCTGATCTGTGTGCACTATGTCGTTGAGCACTGAGTTCAGACGATTTGCTAATATTTTCCCTAGTATCTTAATGTCAGTGTTCAGGAGCGAAATCGGTCTGTAATTAGCAGGTTCTTCTGGGGGTTTGTCAGGTTTTAAGATCACTGATATGTGTGCAGTCAGAGAGTCATTGTTGAGGTGATTGTTCTCGTCTAGTGCATTGAAATGTTTCAACAGGTGCGGGGCTAATGTGTTCTTGAATGTCTTGTAGTATAGGTTAGTGAGACCGTCTGGGCCTGGGCTTTTCCCAGTGGGGAGGTCTTTGATAGCCTTCAATATTTCTGCTAATGTTATAGGTCTGTCTAAGTCCGATGTTTGCGACTGCGTAAGTTTATTGAGATTGGCTGAGTTTATGTAATCTATCATTTTTTGCGTATGTGTTGGGGTATTATTAGTTTCTAAGTTATATAGCTGATGGTAAAAGTTTTTAAAGTGTGCAGCTATAGCCTTGCTGTCATGTATGTGATCTCCTAGTGGGGTTCTCAGTCCGTGAATGTGTGTGTGGTAAGTTCTGTCTTTGAGGGTGTTTGCAAGGATTCTCCCTGGGCGATTCCCCTCATAAAAATATCTCTTCTTAAGCTGTAGAGATTTCCTCTGGGCTTCAGAATATAGTAGTGTTTTTAGTTCATTTCTGGTGTTCGTTTGCAATACACCGAGGTCAGAGGGTGAGCTTTTATGTTGTAGTTCTAGTGTGTGCAGTTTTGTTGTCAAAGAATTTAGTGTGTGTTATATTGCTTTTTGAGGTGTGCTTTATGTTTAATGCATCGCCTCGGAATACTGCTTTATGGGCATCCCATACATAGAGAGGTCGGGTCTCTGGGATTGCATTGATGTTGAAGTATTCTGACAATGTGGATGCCAATTTTTGTGTTGTTGGTGGGTGGTGTAGGAGGTATGCGTCCAATCTCCAAATAAACGGGTGTATCGGGATATCTGGCCAGTCTAATTTTATGGTTATCATAGAGTGATCTGACCATGCTGTTGGGATAATGTCAGAGTAAAGAGAGGTTTGTCTGATCTAGATAGAAGTGGTCTATTCTGGAGTACATTGCCCAAGGGTAGGAATAGAAAGTAAAATTTCGTTGTGTGGGATGTTGCATTCTCCACGTGTCTATTAGTCTCAGGTGCCTAATACACTTGAATACTGAGTTAGGCGGGGCGTGGTGATGTTTTAGTGTTGGCCGATGTCGTGTCTAGAGTGGGATCTAATGTGGTGTTGAGGTCTCCTCCTAGAATTATAAACCCCTCTGCCGGCATCTTGCACCATTGTTTTTAAACTTATTAAAGAATTTAGTCTTGTGAGTACTGGGAGCATAGACGTTCACTAGTGTGATAGGTCTATTATATATAAGGCCTACTAATATAAGGATCCTGCCCTCTGTGTCTTGAGTGGAATGAAGAAGTTTGAAAGGTAGTGAACGATGTATGAGGATCCCAACTCCATTTCTCTTCTTTTCATGGGAATTATAAAAAACTGAGTGGGAAATTTCTATTATGGAATTTGGGTTCCTTTTGCTTTAGTGAAGTGCGTTTCTTGTACAAATACCACTGAGCTTTTTTGTTTGGTGAACCATTGAAAGGCGACTGACCTCTTTGTTGGCGAGTTAAGGCCCTTGGCATTTTGGGAGGTTATCACTATTGATCTATGTGTCATTTTTATTCTTTATCTAGCGTTAAGTGGGTGAGGTGTCTAGTATGCCTTACCATGTCTTGTCGCTTTGGTTTGTCGTGGAGACCTGCTATCACGAAGTATAGTACATACCCACAGGAGTACGGAGGAGCGCCCGAACCGCTGCCTTGCAGAGAGTGTAGACTCACAGAGCTGTTTGAACATATTGGAGGAGCAGAGGTTAAACAACAAATAATAATAATGTAAATAGAACAATAAACAGTAAACAATTTAAATAACATTTAAAACTACAGTAAAAGACTAATCCAGGAGCGGGAGAATAGACTCCGTATCCTGATAGTGGTGAGGATGGAGGAGTAGTAGTAGTAGAACTGAGATACCACTATCATTCCCCGTGGCTAAAGTAAAATGAGTTTAATGAAGGAGGTTTAAGACATGAACGTAATTGCATATCACAACAATGAGGCTATATATTTGTAGAGAAAAGGAGTAAGTCAAGTATACTGAATACTTAGTCTATAACTTGGTAACAGATGTCTTGGTGTATTGACTGTTGGGTCTTTGGAGTCCACCGCCAGAAGATCAGGTGTTCCTGTTGTTCCTGTGTTAGGGTGCAGCGATTAGCAAATACAAGTTGCTGGTGGAGTCCATCAGGGTGGTTCTGTGGGTGGTGCCCTTGAGTAGCGGGGTGTAGGGGATATTGTTTTACGTTTCCTGCTTACTGTGACCCATTTCTGACGTTTGCATTTTTGGAAGAGGATGGTCTGTATCTGAAGATTCCTCTGTGTGATCTGGAGCTTAGGGGATGTGTTTTGGTAGGGGTATGTCTAGTTGGGAGCAATATATGAGTCCATACGTCCTAGATCTTTATATGTAAATTCTTTGTTTTTCTTTGGTCACCCTGATGGCGAAGGGGATCCCAGCGGATATGGTACATTGCATTCTCTTAATTTGTGTGGTGAGGAATTTACTTCTCTCCGTCTGGCAAGAGTCAGCGGGCTTACGATCTGCAAATATTTGTATTGTGTCACCCATTTTTGTGGATGGGCGCCTTCTTTCTGGCTGCGGCTAAACAGTTTTTCCTTGTCTATAAAATTGTGACAGCGGAGTATAACGTCTCTAGGGGGCGCCTTAGCTGAAGGTTTCGGTTTTAAGGCTCTGTGCATCCTATCTATAGAAATGCCTAGGTCCCATCTTTTGTGTCGAGAAGATAACTAAAAAGGTCTTGAATATACTGTGGAAGTGCGGCATTTGAAATGTTTTCAGACACTCCCCTGATTCTTAAGTTTTGACGCCTGCCGCGGTTATCTAGATCTTCTATTTGCATTTGCATTTGCCTTATTTCATCATTCTGGTGTTTGAAGTTGCATGCTATGTAGGTTGATGGGTTCAGAGATCTCCTCTGCGTGCTCTTCAAAATTGTAATACCCTGTTGCCTAGTGTCAGTGACATCTCTTTTGACCTGCAACCTGATTTATGAAGGCTGCAAATCTTCTTTTGTTGGGAGAGATTTCAGGTCTGCCTTTGTTATGGGGAGGCTGGGGTCTGCAGGTGTCATCAGGATCTTCTTCTTGTATGTCATTATCAGGTTGGGAGGATGTTGGTGCTGTGACAACTGTGGTGTCTACAGTTCTGAAGTATGAATTCAACTTAGTGTGGCTGTAGCGTGGTTGGTTTTTTGTTTGCCTTTTCCCCCTTGGGGGGACGTTGGATGTCATTTATGTGAGGTGTGTCACAGGGCTATAAGCTCTGACAAGGTGTAGAGTTAGATGGCAAATTGCTTGTTTTGTGGCTTTTGTTGTGCTCGTGGTGATAGTTCTGGATGGCGGCCTCTCTGCACGCTGTGCTATTTGTAGGTGCGAAGGGAACGTTACGTTAATTGATAGGAGCTTTGGAGCAGTCCCTTGTAGCGCTAGGTGTTTTCGCTGCCTGGAAATGTCTATTTTTGCCTGTTGTCTGTTTAACGTTGTGCAGGCTTTGTCTTTATTTTTGCTCAGGTTGTGTGTAACGTCAGGTATAGGTATTAGGTCCCTCTGTTTCCCGCGTGTCCCTTACTATTTTATCCCATTTATTTATGTACTTGCGTCGGGCCTTATGTGCAGGTCTTAAGGTCTTACTGGGAGTTGCAGGCTGTGTTAACTCTTGGCTGATGACGTTTGCCTTTAGTATTAACCCGGTCTCTGGTTTAAGTTGCTGGGTCCTTTCGTGCCTCTGCCCGTATATGCTGGCCTGCTCTGCTGTGCAGCGTCATGCTACTTAGGCCCAAGATGGCGCCGCCTCTTATATGTTTGCAGATGCAATTAAGGTCTTACTTCGTAGGCTTTTACATCTCCGGGTGCCAATTTTTGATTTCCAGCTCTCTGGAGTGTTAAGACATTTGTAGATGTGGTGTGTGGGCTCCTCTACCTGGAATTTTAGTCCATCATTTGCGGCTTGAAGGGGAAAGCTGCACGGAGCTTCACAATTTTGCAGCCATGCTGGGTCCCGGCTGGCTCCACCTCTCCTTTATATTTGTTTTAATTTGTCATATTGTTTTTATGTAAATTGTACGAACAAATATATGTACAATATATGTGCTTTTATAAGTATACGGGAGTCTTGATTGATTGAGGTTCTAAGCTAGCAACAGCTTTCTATGTTAGAAATCCTTACAGCTACATATGGAGGATCACTTTCATTTGGAGAAAGCAGCTATATTAACCCTCAATAGACAAGCTCACAGTGAATACTTTTTTTGCACACATTAATATACCTGCATGATACTTTGCAACTTTGAGTCTCCTGGAGAAAAACCCACATTTGATACTTGATTGACGAGGTACATGCTGACCTGGGTTTTTGCACTACTACAGTGCTTTCAAATTTGTGAAGTACCTTTACTTTTGGCTCTTAAGTCATATCCTAAAACAGTACTACCACATTTGGGGGGCGCCCTTCTTTTCTTTTCATATAAAACAATATAACCCATGTATATGCCTTATTGTAGAATAAGTGTCAGGCACAGGGTTGGTTCATAAATCACTATCATTTGGGGGTTACAAAAAGTTTGCTCCATAGCTAATATGAAGGGTGCAGTGGTATAGGTTGGTACCCCATATTATACTACCAATTGCTACCTTTATATAAAGTTTTGGCATCCTACAGTAACAAATAGGGCTGCATAGCACCCAGTGGCATCCACCAAGAACAATCACCCTTATAACAGTTCAAGATATCAATCATCTTGGACTGCACCAACAGTGAACCACCCTTTGAGCTGTTGGCACCCCTGAAATATGGCATTTGAGTGCCAACTTTTATAACATGAGCAATACAGGCAGAGAAGTTTAAATATCTCTTATCTAGAAACTTCTTTTATTTTGTAATTAGAAACAGCAATGATACTTTTAAACATTTAACACCTAAAACATTGTGACAGAAACCAAATGAGAAGCCCCAATGGCAAAGGAGTAGGCGAGTGCATGTCCTAATATCAGGCAATATATCAACTAGTAGCCACAGGTATTTATTATTTATTTTCTGTTAGGGATACATCTCATATTCATTTAGAATGTTTCAAATGCCCACTGTCTAATAAAAACTTATTAAAACTGTTTTTCAATTAGGGTTTCAATTGCTTGTCCCTGTGTGTTGCTTGGACCACAGTGGGACATCAGTTCCCTGCTCATTTTTCTCCCAAGCAGACACCTATGGTCAGACAAAACCAAAGAAAATAAATAAATAAAAAATCTCATCATTATTTTTGATATAAATGCTGAATAGACCAAACCACCCTCTCTTTCAGATAAATGTCTGATGCAGTAAAAGTCCATTGGGTTCAGAGATTTCCACATAATCACTGTGGACCATAAAAGTTGCACTCTATTTCACCCTCCGCAGCGCTGCCATTACAAGTTTTAAAAACAGCGGCTTGTGCGTGCGATATTGTTGCGTTGAGCTCCATACCGTACAAATACAAGCGCTGTTTTGACGTGCTCATGCACACTTTCCTATAGACTTCAATGGGGAGAGCGGGTTAGAAAAAAACCTAAACCTGCGATCGCGGCATGAAAAGCTCCGTAACCGCAGCCCCATTGATGCCTATGGGGAAAAAAGTTAATTTAAAACCTAACAACCCTAACCATAAACCCCATGTCTAAACACCCCCTAATCTGCTACCCCCGACATCGCTGACACCTACATAATGATGTTAACCCCTAATCTGCCACTCACGACATCGCCACCATTGAAATAAAAACTTTTAACACTAATCCTGCCGCTCCCGTTATCGCAGCACTATACTAAAGTTATTAACCCCTATTCCCCTGCATCCCAACATCACCCACATATAATAAATCTATTAACCCCATATTCCGCCGCTTCCCGACATACATATGCCTAGATTACAAGTTTTGCGTTATGAGGGGTGCGGTACTAACTTGCACGTTATTGTCCACCGCTCACTTACAGAGCTGGTATTACAGGTTTTTTACAAACCCCGTCGTAAAAGGCAAGAAGTGAGCGTATAGAGCAAAAATTGTTCTCCATACCGCACTCCAATGGGGAGGCTGGCTGAGAAAAAAATCTAACATCTGCAAAAAAGCAGCGTAAAACTCAGTAACGCAGGCCCATTGATTCCTATGGGGAAACACAATTTATGTTTACACTTAACACTCTAACATGAACCCTGAGTCTAAACACCATAATCTTACACTTATTAACCCCTAATCTGCTGCCCCCAACATCGCCGACACCTACAATTATATTTATTAACCCCTAATCTGCCGCTGCTCGGACAATCGCTGCCACCTACATTATACTTATGAACCCCTAATCTGCTGCCCCCAACATCGCGGACACCTACATTATATTTATTAACCTTAATCTGCCGCCCCCCAATGTTGCCGCAACCTACCTACACTTATTTAACCCCTAGTCTGCTGCCCCGACATCGCCGACCCCTACATTATATTTTTTAACCCCTAATCTGCCGCTCCGGACATCGCTGCCACCCTACATTATACTTATGAACCCCTAATCTGCTGCCCCCGACATCGCCGACACCTACATTATATTTATTAACCCCTAATCTGCGCTCCGGACATCGCCCGCCACCTACATTATATTTATTAACTCCTAATCTGCTGCCCACAACACCTATAATAAACATAATAAACCCCTAAACCTCTGTACTCCCGCATCGCAAACACTAGTTAAATATTATTAACCCTAAATCTGCCACCCCTAACATCGCCGCCACCTACCTACATTTATTAACCCTAATCTGCCGTCCCAACGTCGCCGCCCACTATACTATATGTATTAACCCCTAAACCTAAGTCAAACCCTAACAGCCCCTAACTTAAATATAATTTTAATAAATCTAAATAAAATTACTATTGCTGATTGGAACAGCCAATAGAATGCAAGCTCAATCCTATTGGTGATTGGATCAGCCAATAGAATTGAACTTCAATTCTATTGGCTGATTGCATCCAATAGGATATTTTATCCTTAATACCAATTGGCTGATAGAATTCTATCAGCAATCGGAATCTAAGGGATGCCATCTTGGATTACGTCACTTAAAGGTACCTTCATTCAGCAAGAAGACATGTTGGAAAAGGATTCTCCGCGCCGGATATCTTGAAGATGGAGCCGCTCCGCGTCGGAAGGATGAAGATAGAAGATGCCGTCTGGCTGAAGACTTCTGCCCATCTGGAGGACCACTTCTGCCCGTTTGGAGGACCACTTCTGCCGGCTTCGTTGAGGACATCGTTGCCGCTTGGATGAAGACTTCTCCCAGTAAGTGAATTTTCGTGGGTTAGTGTTAGGATTTTTTAAGGGTGTATTGGGTGGGTTTTTATTTTTAGGTTAGGGCTTTGGGCTGCAATAGAGCTAAATGCCCTTTTAAGGGCAATGCCCATCAAATGCCCTTTTCAGGGCAATGGGGAGCTTAGGTTTTTTTAGTTAGGGTTTTATTTGGGGGGTTGGTTGGTGTGGTGGTGGGTTTTACTTTTGGGGGGTTGTTGTATTTTTTTTACAGGTGAAAGGAGCTGATTTCTTTGGAGACATGGCCCTTTTAAGGACTATTGGTAGTTTAGGTTAGGCTAGGGTTTTTTTTATGTTGGGTGGGCTTTCTTTATTTTGATAGGGCTATTAGGTGTAATATTAGTATAAAGATCTTGTAATTTGTTTTTTTATTTTCTGTAAATTTAGTTTGTTTTTTTGTTTATTTAGCTAATTTAATTTAGTTAATTGTATTTAATTTAGGTAATTTATTTAATTGTAGTGTTGTGTTAGGTGTTAGTGTAACTTAGGTTTAGGTTTTATTTTACAGGTAATTTATATTTATTTTTGCTAGGTAGTTAGTAAATAGTTAATAACTATTTAGTAACTATTCTACCTAGTTAAAATAAATACAAATCTTGTCTGTAAAAATAAAATAAACCCTAAGCTAGATACAATATAATTATTAGTTATATTGTAGCTAGCTTAGAGTTTATTTTATAGGTATGTATTTAGTTTTAAATAGGAATAATTTAGTTACTGATAGTAATTTTTATTTAGATTTATTTAAATTATATTTAAGTTAGGGGCTGTTAGGGTTAGGGTTAGACTTATGTTTAAAGGGATAATAAATTAGAATAGTGGCGGCGATGTTGGGGGCAGCAGATTTAGGGTTAATAGTATAATGTAGGTGGCTGCAATGTTAGGGGTGGTTAGTTAGGGGTTAATAATATTTAACTAGTGTTTGTGAGGCGGGAGTGCGGCAGTTCAGGGGTTAATATGTTAATTATAGTGGCGGGTGATGTCAGGAGCGGCAGATAGGGGTTAATATTTTTATTATAGTGTTTGCGATGCTGGGAGGGCCTCGGTTTAGGGGTTAATAGGTAGTTTATGGGTGTTAGTGTACTTTTTAGCTTTTTAGTTTTGAGTTTTATGCTACAGCTTTGTAGAGTAAAACTCATAACTACTGACTTTAAAATGCGTTAGGAATCTTGGCGGTAAGACGGGTGTACCACTCACTTTTTGGCCCTCTAGGACAAACTCATAATACCGGCGCTATTCAAGTCCCATTGAAAAAAATCTTTACGAAATTTACGTAAGTTGCTTTGCGGTAAGGCAAAAAAAGTGTGCCGGATACACCTATTCCTGCAAGACTAGTAATACCAGCAGGCGTAAAAAAGCAGCGTTAGGACCTGATAATGCTGCTTTTTTACCTTAACACAAAACTCGTAATCTAGCTGATACTTACCAATGAAATAAACCTAAGCTAAACTAATAGTTATTATTGTAGCTAGCTTAGGTTTTATTTTTATTTCACAGGTAAGTTTGTATTTATTTTAACTAGGTAGAATAGTTAGTAAATAGTTATTAACTATTTACTAACTACGTAGTTAAAATAATTACAAACTTACCTGTAAAATAAAACCTAAGACTGCCTTACACTAAAACCTAACAATTAAAAAAAAATAGAAAAACACTAAAAATCACACAAAATAAAAAAACCTACCATTACAAAAAAAAAAAGAAATTATTCCTATTCTAATAATAATAAATAAAAAACCCTAATCCTATATTATAAAAGACAAGAGTTTGTCTGAAGCCGTCATGCGCAGTTCAGACAAACTCTTGCAGCTGATCGCACGCGCACCCACCCGACAGCAGCGCGAGGAACGGGCAGCAGACGCAGGGGTGAAACAAAGCAGCGTGAGGACCGGCAAGTGAGGGCGCACGAGAGAGAGAGAGAGAGGAGAGAGAGAGAGAGAGAGAGACGAGAGAGATGAGAGACGAGAGAGAGAGAGAAAAATAAATAAATATATAACACGGACCGTGTGAACGTGCTTTAGGACTAGTCTAGAATAAACTACCAAGGGCCCTTAAAAGGGCTTTTTTTAACAAGCATTTATCCAAAATAATAACAATTATTTCTATTCTATACCCATTTTTTTTAAAAAAACACCCAAAAATAAAAGAAACCTAATCTATAATAAACTACCAATAGCGCTTAAAAGGGCCTTTTTGTAGGGCATTGCCCTAAGTTAACAGTAGAAAAAAAACAAAAGATAGCTTTAGAATATAATCATTTATTTTAGCAACTGGATAAAACAAAAGTAATAGACCCTAAAATGGCTTGCAAGCACACAAAAAAAACGGTATTACGCGTTTCTGCGTTTTGCCGTCATCAGATTACCTACATTTGTCTTACAACTGTACCTTTTAAAGGTATCTGTTTCTATTGATTGGATATCTCCAGGCCACCACTTGTGTTTAAAACTCCTCCATTTAATAGTGATACAAATAATTTGCCAGTACATAAATTAACCCCTTGATAGAGGGCCTATATTTGATACAACATTTATTACTCAATTTAAATAGTGTTTGGTATACTAAATCTGGTGATATGCAGTTCATACAAAAAACTTTTTGTTTCAATTTAATGCCTTGCTCCAAAATGCAAACATTAGTTCCCAAATAGCACTTATTTGTATAAATTATATAGTTCTAAAATCTTCTACTGGCTATGTACCCTTGTTTTATTGAGAGATATATATTTTATATGTTCCAACTTATCAGATATAAAGGGCAATTCAAAAAATGTGTATTTATTTAGCCCCAAGGCTCATTTTTTTAGAAAAAACTTTTAGAACCTATATAGTTGAAAATTTTAAAAATATATCATAACACAAAACAGATTTTATATTCCTAATTCTACCTTCAGTGGAGGAAGTTAAACAGCTCTTTTACCTGAAAAAATACAAAGACCCACTAACATTACAAACCCCCAAACCCACAAAAAAACAAAAAACTATCTAAAAAAACCTAATCTACCCATTGCCCTGAAAACGGCATTTGTATGGGCATTGCCCTGAAAAGGGCATTTAGCTCTTTTAAGAAATGCCCAACCCCTAATCTAAAAAAAAAAAAAACACCCAAAAAAACATTAAAAAACGTAACACTAACCACTCTTTAGGTACTCACAGTTGCTGAAGTCCAGCTTGAAGGATCTTCATCCCGGTGGCTCCATCTTCATCCAGACGGCATCTTCTATCTTCATCTCGATGGCATCTTCTATCTTCATCCCAGCGGCTTCTTCTATCTTCATCCCGGCAGCCAATTTTAAAAAGGTTCCCTTTCATTGAAGATTCAGTGTACGGCGGCAACCGTATGAAGAGGTGTCAGGGTTACTGTGCCTTTAAGCAGGTATTTGCATAGGAACTTTCTCATTGGTTGCCTAGGTTATAAGTTCCACCATTTCCTGTGGCTCCTTGCTTAGTATTTTGTAGTGTAATCTACCTTTACCTGAGCCCAGCTTGTGTTCCTATTGCAAGCCTCATTTTGGATTACAATTTAAAGTTTTTATCTATTCTCAGTGGAAGTGGACATTACCTTTTTCACCTACTTCTGAATTTGTTTGCCAGTTTTCAAAAGGAAGTCAGTGTGAATTTTTTGCTACAGTTTCCTAATTTCCACTAAACCTTTTTCACCTGCACTGTTACTTGTGCTGAATCAACACTGAATCTGCAGCAGCAGCAGCTGCAAACTGCCACTTCTCCCTCTGCTGCAGCTAATTCAGCTTACAGAGCCTCAAGCATTAGACCGGAGATTGCCGCTCAGATCAGCTCACTTCTCAATACTCTCCCCCTGCTTTGTTTGCAAGTACCTTTCAGGAGTAACGGCTATCATTGTCAGCTGACCGGAGGGCGGATTAACCAACCTGTACCGCAAGTATCTTTTGTTGCTTTTCTTACAAAATATCATTTCCATATTTAGTTGAATAACTGCAAGCAAGTCTAATCCTCTTAAAGTGATACTCCTCAGTTAAATGTTACCATACTAAGAGGTGCTGTAAGACTTTGTGTTATAAAATCCTATTGGAGTTATAAGGATTACCAATTTCCTGAATTGACATTCTCAGCACTCTGTATCTTTGTATCTGTTTTCAGTCTACAACATATTGATTGAAGTATTCGATAAACTGTTTATGCTATTATTTTTTACATACCTTATGTGTTTTCAGTGTTCTTAATTAAGGAACATTTGAATCAATCCACATTGGGATATTTGTCCATCATATTGATTTGCACTATTCTTGCTGGGATTTCACTCCTCAATAGTGAACTCATATTTGGAACAGTGTTACATTTAAACATTTTTACTCTGCAATTGAGTTCCAGAATCTAAAGTCAATTAAGTTTGAGATAACCTCACAAAAGGATGCTCCACGCCAGATGTCTTCAGGATGGACCTGCTCCGTACCCCTCAGATGAAGATAGATGACGCCGCCGGGATGAAGATAGAAGATGCCGCCTGAATGAAGATAGACGACACCGCCTGGTTGGATGAAGACCTCACCGCCTGGATGAAGACTTCTCGCCGCCTGGATGTCCGGACTTCAGAAACTGTAAGTGGATCTACGGGGGTTAGTGCTAGGATTTTTTAAAACTTTTTTGGGGTGTTTTTTTTTTTAGTTTAGGGTTTGGGCTTTTCTTAAAAGAGCTAAATGTCCTTTTAAGGGCAATGTCCATCCAAATGCACTTTTCAGGGCAATGGGTAGCTTAGGCTTTTGTTAGAGTTAGTTTTTTTTATTTTGGGGGGTTGGTTGGGTGGTGGGTTTTACTGTTGGGGATTCTTTGTATTTTTTTTACAGATAAAAGAGCTGTTTAACTTAGGGCAATGCCCTACAAAAGGCCCTTTTAAGGGCTATTGGTAGTTTATGTAGGCTAGTTTTTTTTTTTTTGGTGGGCTTTTTTATTTTTATAGGGCTTATAGATTAGGTGTAATTCTTTTTTATTTTTGATCATTTCGTTTGTTATATTTCGTAATTTTTATTTTTTTATTTTTTGTAATTTAATATTTTTTATTTTTTTGGTATTTAGATGTTTTGTAATTTTTATAGGAGTGTTAGGATATTTTTCATGTGTATTTTAGTTTTCTTTAATTGGTAGTTAGTTTAATTTTAGTTTAATAGTTATATTAGTTTAATTGCTAGTTTAAAATTAGTTTTTTTAATTTGACAGGTAAGTTTTTATTTAATTTAAGATAGGGAAATTGTAATTAATAACTTTAGTATAGTGGGGGCGATGTGGGGGCGGACGACAGAT